>NC_034594.1:132683460-132729710 GCF_900095145.1 Mus pahari
AAGCAAGCCAGTAAAGAACATCCCTCCATGGCTTCTGCATCAGCTCCTGCTTTCTGACCTGCTTGAGTTCCAGTCCTGCATCCTTTGGTGATCAAAAGCAGTATGGAAATGTAAGCCAAATAAACCCTTTCCTCCCCAACTTGCTTCTTGGTCATGATGTTTGTGCAGGAATAGAAACCCTGACTAAGACAGTCCTGCAATGTCTCCCACCACCATGTTGAGGTCCCCCAAACTCCCAGTATGTCTAATTGCTCCTCCTTATTTTACCTGGCTGACTTTGGTAGGCCTGAGTTCTTCTTCAGAGACTGACCAAAACCAGTAAGCTCTCATCTTGTTCCCAGCCCTGTATAACACTTTAAGGCAGCAGAAGCAGTGGCTACCAACTGTCAGAATGCAGCAATTAATGGAGAAACAGGTCAGTGACCCACCACAAAGCAGAGACTCATCCTGTGTGGGAAGGAGACCTGAGCAGACCAGGGGCATCCCGAGAAGGCACATGTCTTCTACTGATGTCTATAAAGTCCCTCTGTGTGTGTTCTCCTTTGACCTCTCCATCACTCTTGTTCTGTCCTGTCTTCCTCTGCTGGCCCTTTGTGTATTGATGGCTTTACCCCTGCTTCATCTTATGCCTTCTTTTCTTCTCACTCTGTACCCTCTTTTAATGATCTAGTCCAGTCCCATGAATTTATGCTGCTACTTCTTAGGTCTGAGCTTCTTTCCAAGTTCCAAATCCACAGACTAGATATTTATTAATTAGACATCTCCATAGATGCAAGATATCCAGCTTCAAACTCACTTTTCACAGTTCTATTTCTCCAAATGTATTGCTTCTCATAGTTTTCTTTCAAATAGATCACACTACCATCTTGGTTGAATATCTCCCAGTCATCCCTGCTTCACCTATACTCTGTCCATCATCAATGATCAATGCATGCTTTCTTTGGTTTTTCTACCCTATAGCAGTTGATGCTGCCACACATCATCTCTTGCTTGGATCACTACAGTAGTCTCTAGGCCACTCTCTATGCCTTTGTTCTGGTGTGTCTTAACTTCAGTCTACACTACACTGATCCCAAACAAATATGTCTTGATTCATGAACCTAAGCCTTTCATTTTTAAGACCATTACACAGATCCTGTTTCCTCTACAATCATGTCTAAGCTCTTTCATCTGCCTTCCAACTGCTCTTAGAATTTAATTCTAGACCTTACCCACATTGTCATCTTGTATTTCTACTTCTATTCCAATGCAATAGTCCTGGTCCAGCCACAAGAGACTGCATAAAATTCACATCCACAGTAGAAATCCTGCAAAGCATTATGTGTCTTCCTACCCATTGGTTCCCTGCTTAGTGGATTTGTACCTACTCTATGGGGGCCCTGTTCAAAATACTGCTATGCTCTGGGGCTTTGCTGACCCGACCACACCTCATTAGCTTCCTTTTGAGCTGGGCTCTCTGTGAAACATGAGGCCTCTCATTTTCCTTCAGATGTCTGTCTCCTGTCAAGCCAGTGGTCCCCTTAAGGACAGAGACCACATCTTATTTAACTCGAAGCCCCAAGGTCCCCTCACAGAGACCCAGTTGCATTTAGCCAGCCTAGCACTGTATGGCCCCACACTCGCTGGGCATTTCCAACCAGCAGCTGCGTAGGTCCATTAGACTCCGTGAGCCCTCAGCTAAGTTCAGCATCTTCTTCCTCCAAAGATCCTCGTCCAGAATTCTCTACTGTAACTGGTGCACAGTCTCTGCATTGAAAAACCACTGTGACGCCTTCCTGTGGCCCACATTCTGTTCATTTTTCTTTCTGAATCTCCATGGAGTCTCCACCCTGTCACCAGCATGGTGTTCTGACTTCCGCCAACTCTCCCTAGACTACTACTACTACCACAGCCTAGTCGCTCAGCCACGGCCTCCCTAAGGCTGACTTCTACATCCTTACAGCCAGTGTTACGGTCACATTTGTGGCTGAAAGTCCTCCAAGGGTTCTTCTTCATTACACAAAAGCGTCCCACTATCCTTTGCATGAACCCTCCATGATCTCTGCTAACCACATTGTTTCCTCTCCTCTTCCCTGACTCTACCTCTTAGTCCAGTCACACAGACGCGATTGCAATCTATTTATACGCACTTCTGATTCTCAGCAGCATGCCTCTGCGAAGGCAGAACCCATCCTAGAGAGCCCCTGCCTGGCCTACTCCTGCCTGAACTTCAGACTAAACACTGGTCGCTCCTCCTCCTGGCCTTCTCAGAGTCTGCCTATGTCCTCAGAATGAATTAGTCTACCTCAGTGCTTCCATATTGTCCCCTGAATGCCATGGTGGCTAGACCTACCATGATATTCTTGTCTTTCTGGAGTCAGAAGCCATCTTGCCAAAAATAGGAACTTGATTATCTTCTATTAAATGGACAGATCTTCTTGAAAGAATGTGTAAAGGTAAAATAAATAAACTAATATGAGCCTGTAACAGAAGCTTTATCTGTATTAAGTCTCAAAAGAACTCCATGTGGCAAACATTGTTGTCTCTACTCTCGTACAACAGAGGAAATTAAAGTTTACAGAGAGGGAACTGCCTGAAGATAGAGCAGAAGTTCCAAGCCACATCTCCACTTCCAGCTTTTACCTGTCCTCCTGTACCTCCGGTTTCTCTCACTTGCACACCTCCAGACGATCCCAGGGGAGAAGGTACCCCATAGGCACCCAAATCAGATGCCTCTCTATTCATTCCTGAACCCTGCAAACGACCTGGGTTCTGCATGTCTGCAAGCACAGAGCTGAGCCCAAGCTGCCTCTGCTCCATAGCTCATTGCAAACTTCTATCTAATTTGCCATTCCTGCTCTCCCTAAGGACACATTTCCGTTAGTACTTTAAAGGCAAGCTTCTCTCTATGAGGCAGGCATGAATCCATTTTTCACTGGCATTCACATTATAGGAAATGCAGGCCTTTATATATTAACGAGTAATTTTCTTTGCCCATTGCAGTTCAAAAATTCAATAAGTGCTGTTTAAGCCTAACTCCCCCACTTACAGGTCAGAGAGCAGCCTTGTGGTGGTGGAGAGAAAATTCCCATACATTTCCTTTTCTTTACCCCTTGCTTTGCAGCTACTGTGCCTTCAGACAGCAGTGTGACTGCCACTAGTACCCAACATGTCAGCTGAAATTTCTAGTTTCATGGTTCAAGGTGGCCTCACCTCACACCCATTAGTTATCTGTCTCTGTCTCCTTGTGTATAAACCCACCAACTACTTCTCCAGTGGGCTGAAATCCTGCTGCTTAGGAATGTTATTCATCAAAGTATTGCTTAATTCTTCTGTCCTCTTTTGGAATGGAAACTCTCTACGACGTCACTTGCATCTAAACTCCATAGAGTTCACTGTTTTGGCAAACCAGGTCAACTTGTCATTTAAGCTTGAATCTAAGCCGTTAGAGATGACAACGGATTTTATTTCTCCCCTTCTAAGGCTGACACTTGGTGGGGGGTGTTATGGAGGGTACAGGAAAGGGGAACCAAGAGGCTACCTCTGCTTCCACATTGAGGAAAGTGGGTGTCTCCCTTGAACATACTATATTCGCCTAACTCCCATGACAAGACTCCTAGGGCACGTAGGAGCATGGGTCTAGGTCTGCCCTGTGCAGGAAATAATAATTCAGTAAAATCTCAATTAAAACCAACTCATAAATCACATTTAATATTGCCCTGATGGGTCAAATCTAATATGCCAGACCTATTAATCATTTGCCAGACCCTGGAAACTCAGGCTCCTCCTTCTGAGATTTGGAGGTAAAGGCTGAATTTCTCCTACCTCTGCTACAATGTAATTATGCTTCAGAGAGCAAGGGCCAGGAGGTTTGGGCCTATGTCATGGCTCAATTGTGGAACGTGGCAGTACCAATGGGAATCCAAAAGGAGGTGGGAGCCTATAAAACAAGGTTCATAATATTTAACCCATAGGACCTACTTGGGTTCAAAGCAGAGGTTCATACCAGAGCTAGTGTCAGGTCCACAGGCAGCAAGGAGGGGCTTCAGCGTAGGAAGATCTCATGCCAAAGTGGGGAGGCTGCTCCTGCACAGCAAGTTCAAGAGATGCAAAAGTGAGGTTGAGGTTGCAGAGCCAAGTCCAATCGGTGAAGTCAAGTTGGAATACAAACCCAAGCCTGAGGAGTAGGAGAAAGTTAGCCATCTCAAGCCATCCCACATCACCTTGGGTCTGACCATGATGACACAGGTATTTATAAGGGGAATGAGACTTGAAGTAGCCAGTGTTGGCAGATTACATTGATGGGAACCTTAGGAAGACATTCTGGCTCCAGAGTTTTGTCTGCACGGATTGACGAGTAACAGTGAGAACAGTGTGGTCCTAACTTCCTCACTCTCTTCTTTTCTTCTGAGTTTCTTTGATGTTTCTGAACCGTGAACTATATGCCAGCCATTAGAGGCCTGAACTAAAAAATCCTGGCAGAGCTAAACCTGAGGGATGAAGACACTGGAAAGTGGGCTTCCCCAATACCAAAGGAAGAGTAAACACTTTCTCATGTCTAAAAGACTCATTTAAAAAGCAGCTATGGACACGTACCAGCTTTCTGATCAATGCATGTTAAAAATCTACTTAATAATGGATGCGACATCAGGTCTCATTTTGTGACACGGATTCGCACAGCATTCTATCTGGCACATACCAAGCATGGATAATGGAACAGCACAGCTTCCTCAAATTATAAGGGGTATGTCTTAATCCTTGCAACTCAGGGACAACAGTGGCACTCTCCTCATTTTATAGATCAGAAAACTGAGGCTAAAAGATGTGAATGCATGTGCCTAGGTTTTTATAATAAGTAAGTGATAGAGTTAAATTTTTCTACCAGAGACAATGCAGTTTGCTTTGTTTTAAGATATTTGAGACAGGGTTTCACCACATAGCCCAGGCTGCCAGGAATTTGTGATCCTTCTGCCTCTGTCTCTTGAGTCCTGAATTTACAGATGGGCATCATCATGGCTGGCTTCAGCCACGTTTTGAGATTTTAGCTGCTGTGTGTTAGTGAGTTTTGGGGCTTCCACCAAAGCGTCTGTGATGCCTCCTCCTTCCTCCATGATGGCAGATGCCACCTGGCACACAAGGCTGGAGAATATTGATGCGTCTCTTACCAGCCTCTGAGAGGAGTGCAGCAAAGAGCTGACTATGGCTACCCCTGCTTCTCTACCTCTGATCTCTTAGTTTCTCAGCTTCCTTAGACCCAGCAGTGTCTCCTAGCCCTGACCTACCAACAGTCTTTATTAGTGAGCTTCCTTTCTGAGACTTTTCATCTTGTATTCAATGCTCTCGTATTGGATATTGGATTTCTGAAGCCCAGTGACTTCTGGGACAAAGTTTAACCACTGTGTATTTAACCTGGTGGGCAAGTAGATGTGTCCCTCACTCTCAATCACTGAGTGCGGTACAGGTGGGGTTTGTCCAGTTGCCAACTGATTCCATCCCTTGATGGTGCTCCCTTTCAAGTCAAGGCTTGAGCAGAAGAGGTTGGTGGCTTAGATTCCACGAGGAAATGATTAGCAGTATTTGCATCAAGGGACCAACTATTTGAGAGTAACGCATCCATGTTATTACTACATATTCTTTTTGACAGCGTGCCGGTGGCTCAGATTCAAGGCTCTCAGGAAGATTAGAACAGGGAAGGAAAATCACCACCCCTTGGCTTCCCACTCCCATGTGCTCTGTTTTTATTGCCAACTCCCCCTGGAAACCACATAACCTGGGATTATCACTCTATCACCCTTCATGTCTTCTTTGCCATAGAACCTTGATTTCATTCAATTGTCTGGTGACAGTTCACTGTGAAGCTGGGTCATACTCTAGCCCATGATGGGAATAAAGATATAAGGATACATCTAAACCTATCATAATGTCTCTGTTCCCCCTTTCAGGTAACTGTCATAGAAATGGCACTATTTGTTCAGTAAATTTTAAGGCAGGTTTAGGGAACACTTTTACTTTTAAATAAATAATAAAATAATGAAAGATCACTCTCACCCCACTTACAAACTTTGATATTGCTCGGCAAGAGTGATAACTTGAGCTCTGGCAACTATTTTGAGATCAAGAGGCATCTAGCGTGAGAACAAAAGTCAGTGTAATGAGGACGTCCATGCAGGAAGGTAGAAATAACCCTGCTTTTTGATGATGCATTGAATGGCTGCATAGATTGAAGTTGTCTGTAGCTTTGCTTTTGACAGCTTACATGTATTGAAAGAAGAAAGTCTGATGGCATAGCCAAGAGGATGCTCCAATTTGTAAAACAAAAGGGGCCACAGGCATGCCAAGGAGGTGGTACAGGAGCCATGCTTCAGACACTAGGCTGTCTGTAGATGAAAACAGACACAGAGTCTTTTAAGGCAATGCACTTATGCTGCAATCCAAAGAAGGAAGCCCTTCTGACCTGGATCCTGGCTTCTAGAGAGTTACCATTGGCCTATTTTTTTTTTTTCTCAAATAAGAGTCAACCCAATTCTGCATTCTATAGAAGTACTTCCCAAATCACAGTCAATAGCTACATCAGAAAAAGATAGATGGCCTTGTTGGCAAAGCAAATTATTAATAAAGGAAAAAGCTACCAGGATGGATACAACCTTCTGCTCCTCCCCTGACATCCTTTTAACCACTGCCTATGTTGTGTGACCAGCAGTTCCTGTCCTGTTGCCATCGTTATTTGGGGGTGGGAGTGGAGATCATGGGATGTTCTTCTCCCTGGTAAGGGTTGCATGGTTTGCATATCATCAAACTCACCCTGTCAGTGTGAATTAATTAAGTATTAAGGCAACTAGGGCATTCCCACATTTAATCATCATTACAATTCTGGAACTGGTCCCCAGTGAACCCAAATATTGAGACTGCTTGTTTTACTGCAGAATTCAAATACACAAAATTAGCAAGATCCGTGCTCAGAGTGGTAGCTGCTGCCAAATAAGAACTGGGAGAAGTCCTGTGTATATTATTAAATTGTGCATAATGATGGTGTGTGTCTAGCGCCCAGCTTTCATGGATGGGTACATCTTTATCTCCCAGGCTATGACAGCTTATTTGAACCAAGGAGCACATTTTGATTTTTTTTCACCCTCTCCATTATCAAGATATTTGCAGTGTGCACACAGAGCATGAGCAGACTGACCCCCCTTGCCCTGTCACTTCCTTCATTGCTTAAATTACTGCTGTTTTCTTCAGGCAGCACCAAGTCAAAGCTGTCTTGTTCGGGATCATCCTCCTACAACAACTTAGGAATTGCCTGCCCCATGAAACCTGGCTAATCCTCATAGCCTGCTCCATGTAACTGATGAATCCGTAAGGGAACAGGAATAAGTATGTATTTTTAGAGACAACTGGACATTCTTTGATTACCTATCATGTGTCATGTCTGAGGACAGGTGCTTCCAAGCAGGATCTCATTTGATTCTTAGTACATCCCTACATTCTAGCTATAGTAACCTCAAATTTCTGATATGGCAATTAGGGTTTTGGAGTTTGAATGTGTATCTTGTCGAGGTCATGTGGCTAGTAAGATGTGAGAGTCTGGGGTCAAACTAATGTGCACTTCAATCCCAAGTCTGAAGCACAAAGGACATGAATCAGGGGGAAAAGCCAATGTACAAAAAAAAAAGGCAAAATAATTGGCAGAAATATGAGGCTATCAGAAAGAAACCATTAAGAATTTATGCGGTAGGAGGAAAGAGTATCACTGGAAAGGAAAACAAAGAAATTGACAGAGAAGAAAATTACGAGGAGCAGTAAACATCCTACAACATAGGAAAGTAAGATTTCCCATGAGATGCTTCCAAGAGAAATCAAAATAAGTGATGAGAAGACAGGAAGGAACACAGAAGATGGATATGGAAGCTTCATTCCCTGTGTCTTCCTAGAGAGTTCTTGCGGGTTATTTGAGTGGGGACTCTGATAGAAACATGATTCGACTCTAACATTAATGTTATCTAATCTTTGGGGGAAGTGAATCTAATATTTAAAATTTTAGACCGCCTCTCACCTCTCACAGTGATTCCTTAAATCTAAAGGTGAGTCAGGGGAGGTAAAACATTTTCCTGGGAGCAAAAGCTGTCCTCCTGTGAGGTAAATTACATCTTCCTGGACACCGAGCGCTATAAATCTTAGTCCTCACAAATTGTAACCACTGACTGCTATGAACCCCACTGAGGGGTCAGCAGCTAAAAGAGGCTCTGTATCACGATTCTCCAAAATTGCCGACCCCTGCAGAGTGGAAAACATTTCCTGGGGCTCCTGGTTTGCTCCTCCCGTCCATCTGGGACCAGGGAGAAAGTGATTCCTGAGGCTCGGAATGATTTTTTTTTTCCACTGAAGCAAATGAAAACATACTGACTAGCAGAAACCATCCCCTGCTGAGATGCTGCCGACTCCAGCCATGGCAATGTACATCCGTATGTGTGTACACGCATGCCTGCATGTACAAGTGCATGCGTGTGCAACACATACATGCATGAGAATTCAAGTTGTACATATCTGTAAAGATATATAGATATGTGCATGTGTGTATGCTTATGTGTGCAGCAAAATAATTTTGTGTGTGTGTGCACATGTGCATGTGTGTATCTAGGGAACATGTGTATTTATCTTAACTTTGGGGTATATGCTGCCCTTAGCTTCCCCCTATACAAGTAGCAACAGGGCTTTAGAGAAGCGACTTATATAAAGTAAAGCACTAACTCAGAATCTGAAAAACTGAAGTTCAGTTGGAACGAACTCTTCTTCCTACTGTTTTGCTGTGTTTTGGACAAGCCACCAGGCCTATCCCAAGCTCGGTTTCCATATTTATCAAATGGGATAGGAATTCCCTCCTCATTATGTGGTAAGGACCATGTAAGGTAACATGAAAAAGAATGTGTGCTCTCAAGGCCTTCAAGGCAGACATGGAAAGTAACCAATGATGACTAATAGCACTGATGGCACATGAGCCCAGTATTGTCTCCTTGAAAGCCAGGGCCCAGCTGGAGAGAAAAATCACACAGGCTGGGCAAGTTTTCCAATAACCATAGGCAAATTAGGAGCCTCCCATGGCTTTTGGACCAGTCCTTCTTCCAGGAAAGCTTGGGATCATATCTCTGTATTCTTCTCAGAGTCCATGGGGTCACTGGGACTGGCTTTGATGCTGAGGAAAAGAAGCCATGCTGTGATTGCAGAAAGTCCTGGTTCCTCAACCTCCAGTAAACGCATTATCCTGACATCCATTCCTAGGAACCCAGAGCAAAGCCTTCTCTCTCCATCATCTGCATTTCTCTGAAAGGCAAAAACACCCTGCCTCTAACTCAAGGAGAAAACCAAGTTAACCTTTGTAACACTACAGCAAATGTTAACAGTCTGCCTTGCCTTTCATAATGCCAGTCCAGGCACCAGTCAGTAACCGTCTGTTAGAAATACAGAGAGTATATGTCAAAACTGAATCACACATGCTGAATCGAAAAAGAGCAGTTATTACTGCAAACTCTATATGCATTATTTATCAAATGAACTCTCTGCAGCAGGAATACAATTCATTTCTACTCTCTCTTTCTCTCTCTTGCTCTTTCATTTCAATAGAAGATGAAAGGAACCATTTATAGGATCTTTCTGAGCATATCTCATCTAGCAGGATCCCTTGCTAGGGTGTAAAGTCAGCCCTTCCTGTTGCTTGAGCAGAAAAGACAAGAAACCCTGTCTGGCAGATTTTCTCAGATTTCCTGTCAGTAGCCACTACAGGCACCCCATCCCATCTCCTGGAATTTTAATAGTTAGATTTCTCTTCAACATGCATTTGAGGAGATGGGAGCCTTGACTTGGAGCTGGCATATGCCTTAAAATGTGGAGCATTCGTCTTCATAATTACATAGGCCGAAAGTTAGTTTTGCCTTGTGGAAATGGTGGTGGTAATGGTGGTGGAGATGGAAGTTGTGATAATGCCATTGATTGTGGTGAAGGTGAGATGGGAAGAGCTGTGGTACTATAGTACAGTGGCAAATATGATTGTGTTTTATGTGTACCTCGATAGAGTTTAATGGTTTACAGGAATTTCTAATATAACACATCTTTTAAAAGAAGGCACCTCACTCCTACTTCACATCAGAACTCCAAAGAGCCTCTTCTTTTAATTTCTATCTGGTTTATGGTTGTCAGAGTCGAAGTTACACAATGAAAGTTCCATTTCTGAGGGATTACCACCTGCCTTCTGTTCCCAGAAATGCTTTCTCAACTTAAGCATTAGGTATTTCAATCACACTCTCTCCTAAAATCCAAATCCTGATTGTTTTATACTCCAGTTATAGCTCATATCCATACCTCTGGAGCTTAGTGATACCCTGCTCAAAGCTTGTCCATTGGACTTGGACAAGTTATTTCCCTGGTTACTATTTAGTTTAAGTTGTATGAGTTTGGCCACTCCAACCACATCTGAACTTTCTTCAAAGTAGGGTACATCCTTTATGTATCTTCAGTTCCACATCCTTAAAATAAATATGTTAAACAAATGAATGGATGGGCAGATCAATGAACACATGCAGGGAATTATAGTTTTCTCCAAAAAAATATGACATACAAATATCTAAAATAGATGAGACATTAGATTAAGCATTGTTACCATTTTAATCTGTCTTACTTAGCTATAAACTGCATCAACTACAATACTAACCTGCAAGGCAACATATATCCACTTGTGTAATAGTGGCACAATGGTTATTGGAGCAACCAATCACCATCTACTTGCATTTGATGCCCATTTCACCATCTACACCTCGTACTACAAGTCTGGTCAATAACTCATGCATGGAAAAGTCATAGGCCCAAGGGAGAAACTTATTATTGCTTAAGTTGACTCAGCATCAAACTGCCTTCTTCTAGATGTTTATGTTTATACTCATAAGCAGGGTCACATTTTGAATGATTTTTTTTTTCCCAGCTAGTAGCACTACTTTGAAGTCTGTGCAACATTTAGGATATAGAGCCTAGCTGAAAGAAGTAGGTCACAAGGGGCAAGTCTTTGAAGGTTAAACACACCCCTAGTTCCTGTTGTTCATTCAACTTTCTGGTCTACCACAGTGTTAACAGCCTCCACACACATTCTTTTTAATATGAATGGAACTACTCTGCCATGCCTTCTTTATCACAATTCACTGTAAACATAAGACGAAATGAACCTTTTTCTCCAGGAAGTGTTTGTGTCACATGTCATGGTCATAGTGCATGTGCAAAAGTAATAGATACAAGCACAAACATCTCATGTCTTGCAAGAAAGAGGAAAGTAAATTACGGCATGCATGCAGTCCACAATCGGGTACTACGCTAAACATTCCACATGTTTTATCTTTAATTATCACATGGAGCAACATAGAGCCTGTGAAGTGGCTAGGAGTTCTTTGCTTTCAAGATGGAACACTTAGAGAATTGAAACAGTTTTTATTACAGCCTCGGGATGCACTATACTTTGGATTTGGGTTCAGATACAAGTTAAATAATAACTGTCACTTACGTGGCTTTTCTTAACCAGTTCTCATCTCTGAATCTTTGTGTCTTCCTCTGAAAAGTGGGAAGATAACACTGGGTTTCAGAGGGAGGGAGAAGAAATAAAGAAAATTGTTCTTTCTTATACACAATAATGATTAGAAATATATAATTGATATAATATTATAAATTTTGTGCACATGTGCACACAAACGTACACACACACACACACACTCACACACACATCTCTGTATTCCTTGGCCAAGATTACAGATCAGATTGTAAAGTCCATGCTCTCCTAAAAATGAGCTCTTTCCCTGGTAACAGAAGGTGAATTCTGGGGCAGTTCTTGGAATGTGAATGCCCTGTGATCCACTGATGACAAAGCATGCAGACTAATTTAGCCAGTTAGCTCACTCAGCATAACTTAAAGTCTTACCCAGCAATCCACTCGTATCTGGGCCACAGGAAAGTCAGGAAAGCCACTACCATCCTTCTAACTGCCTATGAGCACAAAGTCTCCCAACACAGCTATGTGATATAGACACTTGTGCAGGCCAGTAGCAGCTGCTCCCTCACCGAGCAACAGCCTACAAGGGACATCTCTGGGGCTATTTTTCTCTCTTGCTGTTCTACCCAAATGTTAAAAATTAATTTAACTCTCATTGCACCAACAGAGGAAAAGTTAACAGAAGTTTTATTTTTAATATATGAGGAACCTTAACAGGATTTAAGCTTAATGCCTCAGAAACTGGAAGAACAGCTGACAATTTATCTGCCTAAATCTGTAGACTTTAGTGTGGAGCTAAAGAAATGGAAGAAGTATTATTCTAGCAGCGAGCAGCAGGATTGAAATGCCCCCCACGGCAACTAGGAGAAATCCCAAGAGTCTGACAACCCGAGAAATTGAATCATAAATTGTCCAAATCCTCAGTTTCCCCCTTATTACCTCAACCTCCAGCTTTCTTTGCTATCCAGGAAATATATCATCTCAATTTTTTAAAGATATAATGGAGCTTGTCACTTAGAATCGGAATTTTAGAGTTGATTTCTTTCAGCTATAATAATTTATGACACTAAGAGATGGGAAGGGAAAGTTTCTAAGAGCAAACTGTGCAGAACATGGGCCATACATTTTTCTTTTAGACACGGCTCTTGGCTGTTTTCAAGAGCGACTAACAACAACAACAGAAAAGTTCTCAGGCAAAACATTGCTCTGTACACTTGAACCCAATGGTGTCCGCTGCTCAGTGTTAGACTGTTTTATTAGGAAGGCTGTGGACCACTTTTAGGTAGGCATTCTTTTACCAAGTATTTCTTAAGCATCTACTCTGAGTCAGACACTGCCGCAAACACGCAGGGAAAAAGAAACAACTGAAACAGTTGAAAACCTTTGCCTTTCTGGAACTTTCACTCTATGAAGAAGAAACCAAACTAAGCACCAAATAAGTACAAAGTTGTAGGGCATAGAAGTAGGTGCTTTGTGCCATAAAGAAAAGCAAATCACAAGGAAGAGGAGGCCATTGGTAGAATTTACTTTGTACAGAGTGGGCCCACAGATAAGCAACACTAGGTGAAAATTAATAAGTGAAAGAGCAAGTCACATGGCCTGCCAGGACCAGAGAATTCCAGGCAGAGGCACCCAGAGCTGCAAACACCAGGGTAAGAGAATTATCTGGAAAGCATCATGGGTTGTGAGTATATCTGAGCACATGAGATATAAGATGAAGCATGAGGCAGTGTGGCTAAAGAGATGCTAAAGGCCAAAGAGCTGGTGCAAGCAGGGTGACCACACTTCTTAGTTGTCCAGGACAACCTCACAGTAAGCCTGCTCTCTTGGAAGTGACATCAACAGGGCCCCTTCTCACTTTCAAAGTACCTCCATTTAGGTGATAAATTATGCGTTCAGTCTTGACTCTGGGGTCACATTTAGGACATTGGCTTTTATTTGAGCAAGTTGTTTGCAAAATATTCTAGTCACCCACATAAGGACTATAGGGTTTTGTGCCCCATTCTCCCAACTCCTTTATAAAATCTAAAGTTATAGCCTCCTTTGCTTTTTGTTTCTTCTCTCTCCCTTTTCCTTACCTCCTCCCTCACTCCCCCATCCTCTCTCTCTTCCTCCTTTCCTTATTTATCTCCATCTCTCTTTCTATTCCTTCCTTTTCTGATCCAAACTACCATCACTTCTTACTCAGACTGTTAAGTTGCCTCTTCACTGTGATTGGTTAGTTGGGTAGGCTTAGGGACACTTATTCTTGCCTTCCAAGTATAGATTTCCACAGAAGCCATGAGCAGCTTTGCTTTTGCTTCTTCTTATTTTGTTTGTTCTATTTTAGTAAAGTGCATGTAATGAAAAGATTATCATTTAACCATTATGGTTCATTGGTATTCCATGCATTCTCATCGTGAGGCAACCATCACTACCATCCACTTCAAGAATACTTTTATTCTGTCAAGCTCAATCTCTATTCATTAAACAGAAACTCCTGAACTCTATCTGTGATTGGCTAATTTTGCTCAACAAAACGATCATGTGGCTCCTCTACACAGATGCATGTGTGATATTTTATCATCTGTTCTACAGCCAGTCAACATTTGGGCTGTTTCCATGACCCATGGTTGTGTGTAACATGGGTACAAACAGTGGTGTACAGGGTCCTCTTTAAAAATTAAAAACCAGTTCCTATCATTCCATACCTGCTGAAAGCTCTCTAAAACTTAAAATCCAAACCTCTTTCTCAGTTCACTAACCCCCTTCACATCCCACCCTCTCTTTCTTGCCTGTCCACCTACCCCTCACTTATCAGACCCCAGCTTCAGCAACCTCTGCCCATCCACAAATACATAGCATGTCCTTATGAGAGCCTCTGTGCCTGCTCCTCTCTTGGCCTAGAATACTTTTGATCTCCACCCAGAGCAAAGCCAGCTTCTTGTCTTCATTGAGGCTTCTGTTGAAACATCTCCTTATGGCCATCTGGGCTAGAGTAATTTGATGGACATATGCAGTCTCCACTCTACTGTCTGATGGTGTCAGAGCTGTCAGTTGTGTTTCCATGTTCTGCTAGCCCATGCAGCAGTCTGAAATACTAGAGCAGAGCAGTCCCTGGCACACAGAAGGTTTTCTAAATGAGTAAAGTCTGCATGTGTGGTTCACTGCCCTGAGTAGAATAAAAGAGTCTCAAGACTCTCCCAAAAGGAGCTGATAGGAAAGCAACACGGAGTGTATGACGCTGGGTCTCATTTCATTCTCAGTTCACTTGTAGCTCATGCTTCCTTTCTCCTTGGCTGCTGTACCGGCTGCCTCCAGTGGAATACTGGGATACATAAACATATGGCATACATAGCAGGGTACACCTAATATGATACTATCCAAGCACCAAATGATGGTGTACAGGGTCCTCTTTTAAAAAATTACAAACCAGTCCCTGTCACTCTATATTATGTCAAGTGTTGTATTCTCAGACAATGTAGAAATGACAGGTAAGACCTGACTGAATGTGGTCAGACAAATTTTTTTTTTTTTTTGGTGCATCATAAGTCACTATGCCACATAACACATAGAAAGAAAGAGCCCATTAGTCTGTCTCTCCAATATTCAAAAAAAGCTATGTCATTTTTCAGGCTGGGCTTGATTTCTCCTTCATCAATAAGAGTGACAGTCCTGCCAAGCTGGCAATAGATAACTCTGCTTCCTGCTGAGTGGAGATAGGCTCCGTGAAAGACTAGGAGAACGCCAGCCACTGCATAGCGCTCAGCAGATCCAGACTCTACTCTTAGGCTAGGATAGCCTAGCGGGAAATGCCCTCTCCACCGTAGTGCCATGGTGACAAAATGCCTCTTGGGAGAGGCATAACCAAGGCTCCCCTTTCTAGCAGTAATCTAGTACGGTAGAGGGCAGGTCTAGAGATGGAATGTCCTCTAGATTTCCCCTTTTACTTCCCATGGGATCTTGGGATGACTTTCAAACTCTTTGGGCCTCAGTTTCTGGAAAGGCGAAAGTAAATCAATGGGTGAGGGTGACCTGGATGGTCCTCCTGCCTTAGAGAACCGGGCCTTTGAGAAGACAGTCAGATTCAGAAAAAGATGCAAAGATGTATGAGGGAGAGAAGGGGACAGAAGAGCCTTTGTAACCCTGACACCCAGCAGCTCACAACTGAGAGTATACATCAGGACTGTAGGCTAAAAGGAATTTTTTTCTTTGTTGGGATTGGGGAGAAGGAGAATAGAAAATTTAATCCTCTTACTACTAAAGTTACCATTTGTAAATCCAGATAATCCCAGTGGATGCCAACAGCGTCTTGTCATAGTATGCAAGTCGCCATGCTTTCAGATCCCCATATAATTTTTCAGGCAGATAATTCTTCAGGCATCCCTGAATGTTCATGAGTCCCTTCAGGGAGAAGCCCTGGACCTTCATGGCTCTGTCCATATCATGCACTTAGTCAGAGTCATGTGTCCATATAGGACAGACATCAGATGTTCACTCAACAAACAGAACACACTGAGCACCTACTGTGTGACAGTCCTGGCAACTACAGAGGTTATAGGTGATTTCATTCTTTAGGGCTTGATGTCCAGAAAGCTAAGCAAATAGGATGAACAAGCCACTCTGGAGTGAGCCATGCCAGAGGCTACAGGCTGTCACTCAAGCTGCAGTGGGGTCCCAGAGTATAGACCTTAATCCAGAGTTCAAAGGTATCTCCTCCGGTAAGGTGTGTCTCTCTGGAAGATCTGACAACTTAGGGGCCACCTACGTGGAATCTAATGGTCTGTGTACATCATTCCTAAAAGATCAGCTCACAGCTGCTGGGGACTCTGAGAAGATGGCCCACCATGTCTTGGAGAAAGGGGTGAGTGTCTGATGGGGGAGGGACAGAGAAACAAAGGTTATGAAACCCTGCCAAGGGTCTAGCTGAAACTGATACCAAATTACAAGACTGCACAATCACCATTTCTCTCTGGTGTCACGTGAGGCAGAGCCCTTTGGTGAACCAAGGTTTGATCTAGAGATGCCCAAGCTGGATAAGAGAATAAAAGAGCAAAATTTCTCACCAGAATGATGTAAGTGAAAGGCTTAGGCTTGGAGTCCTGGGGAAAAGGGAAGGGACTCCAGGAAGAAGTGGGCAGGGGAAGAAAATGGTGAGCTGGTGTCACAGGGAGGATGTGTGGATGGATGAGCAGCTCCTCAGAAAGCAACTCAGAGCCCAGTGAGGCGCCAGCTGAAGCTGATGAGTATCAGCAGAAAATAGGAGGCTTCTGGGGCTACAAAGTAGGAAGCCAAGAGGAGAGAAACCCTGACAGGCAGGTCTCAGATACAAGGTAACAGAACCCCATTCTCTCCTGTGACTTCACACAGTCAACCCAGTTCAGTGAGCACCCCGTGTGCTAAGGAGCAGAGGGGAGAGCCCCTGCTTCCTCTGGCACATCAGGGAAGACTCTATTCCCTTGCAGCCATGTTGTTTCGCTCCACCATGCATCTCTATCTTCACAGATGTCTTTTCAGGGATGTGTGGCTGCCGTGAGTATCTAGTTTTCAGGGCTCATTTAATGCTGACCCAGCACAAAATGTAAGTTTCTCCTAAATGGTCTACAGAGCCACCCAATATATTCAAGACTCTGACACTTGCAGAAGAGATAGGGGAAGAAGGAAAGGAAGAGGCTGATGCCCAAAGGAATTGTGTAGGATTCGCTTTCCATGAGATACCCCGAGTAGGGCAGTGCCCTATAGACATTGCTGTGGGTATAGATACCTGTGTGTGTGCGCGCGCACGTGTATTTGTGTGTACATGTATGTGTATTTGTATGAATGTGTATTTGTACATATGTATGCGTGTATGTGCTCCTTTGTAAACACCTTCCCTGTAAGAAGGAAAAGGACAGCAAAGTTCCCCGAGCAGATACAGGTTTCTCTGGCTGGTTCAGTGGAGGTCTGCAAATGGGATAGGGTCAGGCTGTTTGGGCAGGCAACACTTTCCAGTGTTTTTTTTACAGCTCCATTGGGTCCTTACTGTTGAAGCCAAGGGTTTAAAGCCTCTGTAGAACCTCCCAAGATTAGCTGTCACTTAAATATGTCAGCGAGTAGCTACACCAGCAGGCTGATCAACATGTCAGAGGTCAGGGACTTATAAAAAATGACCCCCCAGGCATCAGAGCCAAGTCTTCCTTGACACCAGAAATGTCTGATGTGTGTCCAAGCGGCTGTAGTATTTCCTGGGCTGCCTACAGTGGGTATGTTGACGAGCCAGTCATTTCTTGATGTAGAAGAAAGCCTGCTAGCTTAGAGCCACACTGTGTTTCTTTCCCATGCACTTCTGCCTGCCCTAGGGATAGGATCTGCTGCAGGTCTATCTTGTGCTATGGGGACAAGTTCACTGGGGACCTTCAGGGGTCAGCAGCTAAACGTGAGGAACCTTGAATGTAGATGTATCTTACCGGCTTCCTACATGAGAGGACATGTGACTCATCAACTTCCTCTGTTGCTTCCAGGAGAACAGCTTGGTCACTGGTACTTTATAGTAGCTTCTAAACCACCTCTGCTAGGGGAAGGGCGTGGCTGAAGAGAAGGGTGTGGCTTGCCAAGAGAGGTGTGGCTGAATCCTGGGGGCTGCTTTCTTCCCCACCCCCTTCCCGGTGGACAGCAATGAAGCCGCAGGACACACAAGGGATACTAAATGCCTGTTACAATAGGAAACATTTACTGAGCCCTTAGCACATACTGCCCAGCCTGTGCGTTAAGTGTTTCTCCTGGATTCTCTCATTAAATCCTCATAACAAGCTTACACGATAGATACATAATTGGCTCCGCATTACATGTGTTAGGATGAAATTTGGTGCTATTAACTGAGGAATTTTCCCTTGAGTTCTGCACACCTCCCTGACTGTGCAGAGACAAAAGCCTTTCTTGCTTCAGAAACCATTCTTTGTCCACAAGTAGGAAGTTAAAAAATCAGACTAAACAATCAAAAAGGGAGGGGATTGAGAACAGCAAGAGCAAAGGAGAGAGGAAGGGGGAGAGAGGGAGAGGAAGGGGAGAGAGAGAGAGGAAGGGGGAGAGTGGGGTGAGAAGGAAGGAGGGAGGAAGGGAGGGAAGGAGGGAGGAAGGGAGGAGGAAGGAGGGAGAGAGGAAGAGAGAGAGAGAGAGAGAGAGAGAGAGTAAACTCTGAATAGGGGCAACAGGCTTGAAGTCTCATGCTTTCGATTGCCAAAAGAATTTAAGCTTTTTGACTTGCTGTTTAATTGAGAAAATGTTCTCTCATTTCTAAAAGGTTGACTTGTTTATTAAGAGCTGCAAGTAAAGGAGGGAATGAACTGCTTGCTGTGCAAGTGTAAAGACCTGAATTCAATCTCAAGCTGGCCCGGGAGCATAGGCTTCTAACCCCAGCACTCAGGGTTGACAAGAGGATCCCTGGGGCTCCTTGGCCAGCCAGACTAGCTGAATTGGTGATACGATTCTCTGGTCCTTAAATAATAATAATGATAATAATAATAATAATAATAATAAGAAGAAGAAGAAGAAGAAGAAGAAGATAGATAGATAGTTCCTGAGGAGTGACACCCAAGACTGACCTCTGACCTCTATAGGAGCATGCACACAGCACACGGGCGTGCACACATACACACACACACACATCCATAGACAAAAAGGTGCATGCCAGGCCGGCAGCAGCAGGCTACATTTCTGTGGTCTGCACATATCTGTAAACTAAAGTAGCAGTAAAAAGAAAGAGACAGAAGAGACTAAAAGGTTTCTTTCTGTTACAGTTAGAATGTGATGTAACTTCCCATAGACTCACATGTTAACACTTGGTTCCCAGGTGACAACACTAATTTGAAAGGTTCCAAAACTCCGGGAGGCAAATCCCGGTGTGAGGAAGTAGTCCCAGAAAGGCTAGTTCTCAGTCCTGCCCCTTTTGTTTACTTCCTGTCCACCATGAGGTAAATGGCCTCCTTCTCCACATGCCTCTGCCTCTGTGATGCTTTAGCCCATCACAAGCTCAGAAAAGAAGCCACGGGAGCAGGAGCTGAACCTTTGACATCATGGACCAAAATGAAACTGACTCCCTCAAACTGTTTCTGTAAGGTCATAGAGACAATGGTCACTAATCCACAGCCATCAGAATGAGGAAAGGGAAGTCTGTGGATGGTGTAAGAGCCACCCTCCCCTGCTCAGAAGGATAAAATAAGGAGGCAGGTGAGGAGAGAGCAGCTGAGGAGAAGGAGGGAGCCAAGTTCACTGCTGGTCTCTGGGAGGAGCCAGAGCTCTCCCCTCCTCACACTCATCTTCACCTGTACTGCCTCTGCTCCAGAAGATAAGAATCCAAGGTAAATGTGAAGAAAACTTGACAAGGAGTCCTGGCTTGGGGTTTGTATCTTAGGGAGACACCCGAGAGGGTTCTGTGCCTCTGCAGAACAGACACACATATACACAAACACACACAGTGGCACTGCGCACACATACACACACATATATGCACATACACGCAGGCACTGCACATATACATACACATATACACACATATCCAAATGCACACACAGGCATTGCATACACACGGAGACAACACACACACAGGAACTACACATACACCCTTACATAAGCATGCAATCACATGCACATGTGCACATACCACATGATGTCATGAGTTATGAATATCCTAGGGACTCCCATTCTGCTTGCCTTGAAATTGAAGGGCCCCACAGACTGTCATGTGTGTGGGTGTACCCTGTGGAGGCCAGTGACTGTTGTATACTCTCCTCCATCTCTCCCTTCTGACGCTTTGACACAAAGTCTCACACTGAACCTGGGGTTCACTCGTTAGCTAGAATGGCTGGCTAGTGAGCCCCCATTATTCTTCTGTCTCCACCTCCCAGTCCTAGGATTATAGACACATGTCACCACATTAGACCCTCTACATGGGTTCTGGGAATCAGAACTCAGGTCCATAGGCTGGCGCAGCAAGCACCCTAACCACTAAGCCATCTCCCAGACATGGCAGTCTATTTTGATGTTCACCATTTCTTCTCTTCCCCCAGCTTACTGTGACTGCCAGTTCCCTTGTTTTAGCCACCAAAAGGAAAAACTTATCCTTTGCCTTATCTTTAATTATTAAGCAGATCATTTAGATCTATTGCAATTTACAAAATATAAACAAACGGAGCAAAATTCGGAGAGAGCCATTACTAATAATTGGCATGTACACACACACACACACACACACACACACACAAATATGTAGCTATAGACATACACAAAGGATGTATGTATTTCTAGTGATAGCCTTTTGAGTCAGTTTTAAATCAGATAGGAAAGGACAAGAGGTATAAATTAGAATATCCACCAACAGCTATAAGGTGTCCCTTGTTTCAGGAGTTTCCATATAGTTTAAGAAAGCTATACAAACAGGCATTTTGTAGAGGGGACAGTGTACCTCAAGCAATAAAGTGGCAGGCCCTGCACATAGATGCCTGGGGGCTGGCATCATGCCAAGTGTCATTTTTCTTCTGCATTGCACAGGACAGGGATATAATTCATTTTGAAATGTGTACAGTGCCTTTTTGTAGACTGTTCTGAGTTCGAAACTCTCATCGGGATCCAGTAGCCTTTTGTTGAAAGGCAAGGTGGAGCTGGAGAAAAGACTGACCCATAAGAGAGACCTATGACTCTTTGGGCCTAGAAAGTTTGGAATTGATCTCCAACCCAGTCTTAGATAGCAGTGTGAAACAATCTAAAAAGCCAGACACACAGGAACCGTGTGCTCCACATAATGGCTCAAATGAAATTATATAGTCCAGAACATTTCAAAAGCCAAAGCTTATTTCAAACAGGGGCACATCCAGGCTACCAATGTACACTGTGAAAACTCAATAAAAGAGAGCATCTAATGAGAACAGATAAAACGTACAACTGCAATCACAGGTCATGCATGAATTATTAACCTCGGGGAGTTTTCTATCAGTTCGTGGAGCCGTGGATCGCATCTCTGCTATATAATTTGGGAGATATTGGTTCTCCATTTCATAAGAGAGCGCTCGAAGCAGGAAATGTAGTTATTTCTTCTTTAAATATACACTGTAATTACCAGCCGCTGACGACTAAATGTTATTATCCATCTGTTGGCTGCTGGGAACCTGCAGCAAGTAAACCTGCATAGGGCCAGACCATCACATGCAGCATACGTGGCTGTGGCCGGCGAGAGAGAAAGACAGAGAGAGAGAGAGAGAGAGAGAGAGAGAGAGAGAGAGAGAGAGAGAGAGAGAGAGAGAGAGAGAGAGAGAGAGAGAGAGAGAGAACATGAAACAAACAAACAAAAACTCAAGAATGCGTTTGTTAGTTGCTCAGACTCTTGGTAGATTTGTACCACAGTCGTGATAAAAACTAAGCTCTTCCTTCGGTGTCTAGTACCTTAAATGATTGGATCCAGCTGTTCCTGCAGCTGGGACACAAGCTTCCTGTTAGTATCCTAGAAGTGCGTCAGTCTGTTCTCCCAGAGTCTTCAAACGGATCCAACCCAGTGCCTTTATGAATGCTTTCTCCTCTCTCTGAGCTATATCGCTTTCCTCTCTGTGTACATTTTCCATTTTTCAGGTCTGGGTTTAAACATCACCTAGGTAAGGCTTCCCCTGAACATCTTCTTTAGTAGTTTCTACCTGCCTCACAATCATCTCAGCATCCTCTTGGTCTCCCCCAGGGCACTGATTACCATGTAGAGCTGCATGCAGTTGTACATCTGCATGCTAGGCTGCTGGGTCTCCCACGGGGCAGGATGATACAGGCTGTCTGCTTTACTTACCTTGGGAGTCCTAGCAATGAAAACGCTGCTCCCTGCCCTCTACTGGTTGAATGGATGGGTGATTCATGTTTTCTGTTAATCCCGGCTGTAGTCTGGAGAGGACAGGTTTGAGTCAGGTCTCATTCTGCAGAGATGAAGCTCAGGAAGTTTTGCTCGTAGACCACAAGGTAAGGGCTTAATGGGAAGCCAGGCAACATTTGTCGTACTCCCATGGTACCTGTTTGTGTTCCTCTTACCCAGCCCCCTCAGCAGAATCAAAACTTCTAGAAAAAATCTATTAAATCTTACATCTTCCTTACAAAGGTCTTAGAATGCTTGGACAAAAACTCAAGCACCTCCTTCAAGACCTGCCTTACTTAGAGGGACTCTTCCTGCTTCCAACCAGCTAGATCCGTAGCTCTCGAATTATCACTGCATTGCATTCTAGGCTTTAATTTTGATATTGGTTTTGACTTTCCAACCAGGATGGAAGTACTTTGAAATCTCTAAGTCTGATATAACACAGAAGTTGGCTGGAATCTCTTCATTCTAAGAGAACAGATTTAGTGGACACAGACCCTCAAGTGTATGGCGATGAAGCTTGGGTTTTCCCATTGGTTTATGGCTCTGTGAACACTGTGTCTCAAACTCATGATGTCCAAAGACACAGACCTGCTTATTGCACACCTCTGCAGAGACCCTCTGTTGAAGGAGGTTAATTCCTTATCAGAGCACTTGTAGAATCAGCAACATTTCCTGAAAGACGTGAAGCCATAAAGAAAATCACATCTCCAGCCAAAGAATCCCAGGATGCACCTTTCTGCATTCATTTCTTCTCAACTCCTTCACACTACTTCATTATCATTCATTTTCATGAGTCCCCTTTCTTCTAGACGGCATCTTTTCTCCCCTCTTTTCTGAGGCTAAAACAATGGAGGGGAGTCCAAGAACACAATAGAAGTCTCATCCTCTCCAGCCTCTTAGACACACACACACACACACACACACATACACATGCACACACACACATACACATATGTGCATATACACACACATACACACGCACACACACACATACACATGCACACACACACACATACACATGCACACACACACATACACATGCACACACACACACATGCGCACACACACATACACATGCGCACACACGTACACATGCGCGCGCGCACACACATACACATGCGCACACACACATATATACATATACACATATACATACACATATACATACACATACACATACACATATACATATATCTGAAAACTTATGTTTGAATTTCCCCACAATACTACCACAAAGCTTAATACACCGTTGACATCCAGGACACATTTTCAAACAATTAACAAAAGTACCTAGTTGGCCAAGAACCCTGGGGGATGTATCACATGTGACAAGCACTTGACAATGTAAAATCATCTGCTCATGCCCCTAGTCTTTCTGCTATGCAGGACAACAATATTGTTCTCCAAATCTCTCTGGGTAGTCAGGAGATGCATAGCTCAAATTAAAATAAGACGGCAATAAAGTGACACACAAATGTGTGGTTGTAAACGCTGAAGGGACTTTACTTAATCAAGTAAAAGGGCATAGTTTTCCTACTGCCGCATAATGCAAAGGCATTTTATTACTCTGGCAATTGCCAAAAAAAAAAAAGGGAAGTCAAATGACCTTATGGGGGCTTCTTCTAAATTACCTTTATTAATGCATGTAATATTATTGAAAAATTATACTACAGAGTAAATGTTCTATTGAGCTACAAGTTGCCCACAGGAATGTGTTGTAAATATACATGGGTGAATATGTTACTATCTTTGCAAGCCACTTTGCCCTTATGACAGCCTTCGAAAACCAACCTAGCAGTGAGCACCAGCAAAGGTGGGGGGATTTTGCGGTGAATATCCACCATAGGTAAGTCTGCAATGCCTCGAGACAAATGCATTGTCTTTAAGCATGATAACTTATTTGGGAATTGCTTCTGGACATTTTTGCCGACTCCTTGGATCTTTCTGATATGTTGGCATTTGCTTTTAGAAACCTGTTCTGGCTGATTTGAATAAATATGATCTGGGGCTGTTGACAGGACGTTTCATATTTATTGCAGTTTAATGCTTGAAAACAGAATGACTAATGGCTGAGGCCTGCCAAGGTGAGGCGGGTGAAAGCTTTCTCCTCTTCTCTTCTGTCACTCTGTGTACATCTGCCTCCATGGGGGAAATGCATTTTGTTGTGACTTGCAAGATTTCTAACATACTTTCTTCTCACCCCTTGAGTCAACCCTAAAAGCTTGCTCTCTCTCTTAGCATCCAGTGAGCCTCTGAATGTAACTTTAAAGACCTGTGTCTCAACAGGTATTTAAACTCCTCTCTCTTCTGCTCCATCTTCCAGCTCCTCCTCAGGACCCCAGCCAGGGCTCTGCCTTCTAACTTCCTTTCCTCTGGTTTTTTTTTTTTTTTTTTTTTTTGCCTAAGCCTCCAACCACTCTATGTCAAACTAATGGGAGTCATCTTGTCCTAATTTATGAGGCTATTGTACAAGTCCTGCTGGCTTGTTTCTCCACAGTGAAGCCTACAAATTGTTTGAAAAGGGATACAGGAGGATGGGGAGGGGGAGGGGAAACAGGAGAAAGCACTATGTAAAAGAAGACCCTGCCTGCCTGTACCCTTCCAAGAACCCCCACATCCCAACTCACATGATGAGCAAGCAGCCACTGTGCAATGAAGCCACAGCCTGGAAAACCTACCGACAGATGTTGCTTTGCCCCTCTGTCCCCAGTGCAGCTAGATTCTGGCTGGGAAGACTTCCAAATGCAAAATGCACCACTCTGCTACCTCTTTCCACAGTTCTGTTTAGTAATTCACACTCCCCTTCTTCGCTTGCTGAATTCCCACTGCCTCCGTTTTAGGAATTTTTTTTTTTAAGCCTTAACTTGTTTGTTTTGTTTTGTTTTGTTTTTTGTTTTGTCTTGCTTTTTTTTTTCCCCCTCAGGAATGTGATGGACTATTATGGAAGAATAGAGGGTGAGTTCTCCAGAAAGGGAGAACAGAGCATGGCTGGACCCAGACAGTCTTAGGAACTAGACTGCTGCAGTGTTTTCCCTAAGCAGCTGAGGAAACCTGGAGGCTCCCTCTGCTACGCACCACTCCAGTAGACCTGAATTCCCACAGTCTTTAAATTGATGTAATTTTAAAACTATGGACACAGTGTGCACAGTGTGCAAATATCCATTGTGCATGTGTGTGGGAGGGTGGGGGGTATATAGGGGGTGTGTCTATTGGATAAACCTAATAAGATGAGGACTGAGAACTAACCACTTGGTCATGTAAAAGTCATGAGTGACTTCAGAACAGAGGAAAATAGATGGTAGAGAGCTGAGAGGATATGCATTCCCTCAAAGCTGAGGGTGACCTAGATTAGTTCATAAGCAGTTCAACATAAGAATGAGGTTACATTTTCCAGAAAATGTGAAGATAAATAACCCTAATGTCAAGTCACTTCCCAAAGCTTCAGTTCTCTAACTTACCATCCTGTGTTAATGCCAGTCATGTCTGAGGCACAATGCTAACTGCTGGAGGCACGGAAACAGCACAAAGATGAGTAAATTACATGTGATTTACTCATTTGGGGGCAGAGGTAGGGCTAAGTTGGTAGGGGGCTAGTCATCGTTTGCATGAAGGCCTAGGTTTGATCTCTCCCACCGTATAAACCAGGCGTAGTGGCATATGATGCCCATGGTTCTAACACTCTGGTGGTTAAGCAAGGGAGATCACAAATTCAAGATTATCTTTGGCCACATAGCAAGTTCAAAGTCAGTCTGGGCTGCATGAGAGCCTGACTTTAGATAGATAGATAGATGGATGGATAGATAGATAGATAGATAGATAGATAGATAGATAGATAGATAGATAGATAGATGAATGAGAGAGGGGGAGCGGCAGACAGACAGACAGAGAAGAGAACCCATTGTCTACTTGACAGGATTTGGGTCACCCAGAAGGCACATACACCTCTGATGATATCTGTAGGGGAGTTCCAGAGATACTTAACTCAGGATAGAAACCCTACACTGAATGTGAACACCATTCAACTGCCCCAAGCTCTTGCCATCTTAGCTCTTGGTCCCATACCTTCCTTGCCCCACACTGTGAGCCAGAGGAAGTCCTTTCTTAAGTTGCTTTTGTCAAATAATGCATCATAGCAATAAGCACCAGTAGAACACACACAGTCACCTTCATCCTCAGATGAGTTCTTTGAGAAATAAGAATAACCACAAGAGGGATTCTGCCGCTAACTCATCTTCCAGCCAACTTTCTTCCCAAGCCATATCCTCTTCCTCCCCATCAGAGACTTGGCTTTTCTTGGAAAGCAGACCTTTTACTTGAATACTAGGTCTACCATCCCTTTGCCTACTCAGGCCCTCAATCCAGTGAAAATTCTTGTGGATCTGTTTTTCTCTGCTCTAAAGTCATTCATGATTTCCACACTGCCAAGCCCAGTGATCAGTTAGTTCTCAGAGGCCCATCCTATTGGATCTGTTTACAGCTCTTAATGCAAATGGATTCCCCATCCTCTTTCAATTGTCATTTACTTGACATTGGAATCTAATCTCTAGATTCTCCTCTCAACTTCAGCAGGTGCCTCTTATTCTTCTTTACTAGTTCCTCCTCACCCATCAAATCTCTAAGCTTTGGTATGCCAAGGAAGATGCCCTTAAGATTCCAAAGCAAGTGAAGAAGTATAAGCAATGTGCTAACTGCTGGGGAAATAGCAGTAAGGTTACAGTTTTATAGTTCAGCAGGGGATGCCAGGAAGCAGCTATAATGTGAGAGGAATGGAGTTTGATGTTGGTCAACTCTCCTCCATGGCTCAATGGATGGTGGCTGGGAGGCACAGGGGTATAGATGAGAGATTCACTAGAGGCAGGAGATAATCCATTACTTGGTCTAAGAAAAGAACCTAACTTTCCAGGATCTGTTGTCACCCCACATGTTACCATCATAAAAGGTGGGGCTCATCTGCAATCTTTGCATCTACAAGATACTCTGCCTCATGCCTGTTATCAAAAAAAAAATGGATGTGCCTTACCCTCTGAACTCCCGGAACCTTCCTTGGGAAACCAGCATGTTGCTGGATTTTGAATAAGTAATCTGGTTACCTCTTGAGTGCTTCACATGCTGGTTCTCTGGGACCACATACTGAGACGCTTAGAAAATTTAACAGAAGGCAGATGGCAAATGCCACAGGGCCTCATACAACCAAAAAAATAAATTAATTAATTAAGTAAGTAAGTAAAAAAAAATAAAATAAAATAAACAAACAAAGGAGAAAACAAAACAAAACAAAACAGCAGTCCTTTGAGGATCCGCGTTCCTAGAGCAGACAGAGAACTGGTCACTTCTCCTGCCCTTTGAATGGCCTTAATGGAACAGCTAAGGTCTTGGTGATCCAACAGATGCTCTTGAAGTTTATAGATTAGATTGCCCCACATTTCTTCATTCTGAATATTCTTTGAGCTTATTACATTGGCTCAGAATGAACACTCTAAATTTAGACCCAAACTCTTCTGTGTTTCCAAGGGAACTGTAAATTACTTTGTGAACGTACATACAACACAGCCAGCAAAATCTGTTTGATGAAGCCTTCCCTTACACTCGGTGTCAAAGGCGTCTCATAAATTGTTGCCTTGCCTAGACTCCTGGACAGTAGCTGACAGCCCAGACAGATTGCCTTTGCTTTTCCATACACCATGTCTACAGAAGACTCTGAGTCTGGGGCTCTCAGCTTCTACAGCTCACAGGCCCCCAAAGTCCCACATGGAGCTTGCAAGGGGATGTAGGATGCAGAAGAGAGTAAAAAAATGCTTCATTGCTTATGATGTGCAATCTTACATGTCAGAGCTCAGGCACCCCTCAAAGTTACACATTTGCCTTGATAACAAAAAAAAAAAAAATGGAAGAATGAATGGCAAAGAAGGAATAATGAAGTCTGTGAAGTATTTTTTTATGAGGTTAACGATCACTTGGCACTGAATTCTCTTTCACAGAAAGCAGAAATAGCAGCATACTGTACAATATTGAAATTTACTTATTTCTCATGCAAAGAAGTCAAGACATATCCAGGCTGGCATTGGTTTCGTGGACACACAGTATTATTGTGATTCCAGGCTCTTCCTTCCTTCTCTCCAGTCTTCTTGGTGTGTAATTTCCACTTGCAAGTCCTCTGGGAGTCCAAGATGGCTCCTATAGCTCCGGGCATCACGCTCATGACACCAGCCAACAACAGGAGGAAGGAGAGCAGAAGGGCTAAGTGGGTGCAAATTTCATCTGGTCCACTCCCTATAAGTGCAACTTACTCAAATTCTCACCCATACTGTTGTCCCTGACTTGATCACCTGTCCACACCTAAGAAGACATAGTGCAGCCAATGAATGTCCCCACATGTTTTGTGTGAATGCCACAAGGAAAGGTGGGAATGAGTCTAGCTAGCATCCTTGACTCCAATTATGCTGCACTCAAGTGAGGAACAGAGAACCCATATCATAACTGTATAATATAACATAATCTATCGTTATCATTTTAAAAAGTAAATGATGATGGTAGCGAACACAGGAGATGTGGCCCCTAAAAAATGGTAAAGAAGAAAGGACATAGGAGAAAAAGAGAATGAAGACAAGGAGAAAAGATTAATGAAGGGTGGAAAGGACAATGCGGAAATGAGAAAAAAAAGGAGAAAGAAAGAAAAAGCTACATAAAATAGGAAAGAAAGTATTTCTGAGATGCCTTGGGTTACTCAATATGTCAGAGACTTCCTTACGAATGATATTTGCTATGTGGGTGACTTTGCTTTCTTTTTCAGGGCTGTTTTTGTTTGTTTGTTTGTTTTCTTTTGTTTTGATTTGTTTTTCCCTGGGCTTTCCCAGCTGTGGGGTTCCCTGTTTCTTATACATTAAAAATATCCCAACTCCTTCTCCTGTACTGCCTAGGAAAAGGGATCCCTATTCCTCTCTCTTTGAGCCTCCTTGATATCAGCTTTCACCAGATCAATACTCAGAGACCTTTACCATAAATAAGGTCAGGTGTGTCCCAAATGTGGACATGACTGCCAAGTGGCGTGACTCCTTCCAGAACAGCCTCTGAAACAGTATTCCCTGTGCTATGCCCTCCACCTATGACACACAGCTCGTGCTTTAAGACACCCCATCAGCAAGCTCAGTCTCTCTCCATCTCTTCACATAGGGCTCTCCACTTCTTACCCATGATTACATCTTAGATCTTGCCAGTTATAGCAATAATATTTCCAGCCTTGTTGAAGACACCGCCGCCATCTGTAGCTTTCAGAAAGAGCAAGAGAATAGTGGTTTTCTCTGTGAGAGCCAGGAGTAGCCAGTCTCCTTTCTAGTTCCCTATGGAGTCATCACCTGTTCCAGAAGCAAGTATCTGTTTCCCTCAGCTTTGTGTCCTGGATTTTAGGAAACAGAAAATCACCACGGTGGCCACCACTGTCCTATGTGACTCTGCCAGAGCATTGGTTCCTCCTCTTGTGCCTAGAATCTGACTCCACTACAAAAGAATCTACAACCAGAGGAAGTTGTCCTAGCTGTGTGGAGGGAAAGATGCTGTACTGGTTGGTTTTTGTCAAGTTGACACAAACCTAGACATACCTAGAAAGAAGAAAACTTAATTGCAAAAATGCCTCCATAAGATTAGCTGTAGGCAAGCCTGTAGGGCATTTTCTTCATTAATGATTAATGTGGGAGGGCCAAATAAACTATTTCTTCCCCAAGTTGTTCTAGGTCATAGTATTTGGTAGCAGCAATAGAAACCAAACTAAGACAGATGGCCACTCCTAATGAGATGATTTTTATTCTGGACCTTCCTAGAACCTATACTACTGAAGCATTGCAAGTTCAACCCTCCACAGTAGGGAGAGAAGAGAGAATAAAGAGTGTGCTTGGGATCTAAGCTCATGTAGAATAACCTGTATTCTCCAATCCGTTTTACATTATCATAACCATTGCTCTCTGCACAGGATAGGAAACTAGTAATTCTTGTTAAACCCAGAAAATCATGTCTATTATTTCTCAGCACCACACATCTGAGATGCAAACCTAAATGGCCTTTAAAATACCAAACCTGTACCAAAAACAGCATCCAAGGCAGAGCTTCAGATTCTGAGGTTTCTCCCAGTTGATTTTCTCCTCCCCAAAGGTCCATTTGATGCAGTCTCTAAAAGAAAGGCAGTTGGGAGAATGTCCATGCTAAATGTCATGCAAATGAGTATACAGGATGTAGGCCTTATGGGAACTTCACTCTTGAAATAGCTACTCCGATGAGAAAAAGTAGATGATGAGGTTAAACACTTCCCCTAGTCCACATACATACCTGCAAAATAAGGATTCTCAAATTGGACCCCAGAGAGACTTCAAAATGCTGAGTGGAATTAAAATGAAATTTCTCCTCTTACAAAACATTATTTTTTTGTGGCAAGATATGAAAGCAACTTTTATTCTCGTATCTATTTTTTCTCTAGCAGCATTTCATTGAGCCTTCTTCACTAGATGGTAGATATAAAGAAACTTTATCCAAAGACAATGAAAAGGAATGAGAGAAAAATATTTGAAGGATTTGGGGTGTAAAAAACATAGCATTCTTCAGCACCAGTCAACATAGAAAAGGGATGGCTATGTTCTACAGGAGGGCAAACACGGGGCCACTACATCACTACAACAGGACTATAATACTCTCAGTTCTCCAGCTAAGACTCTTAACTTCCTAACACAATCCCTACACACTATTCTCTAATTCCATGATTTGAAGTCTGTCTCCACTGTAGAATCCCATTCTTAAGCCCATTTCACAGATGAAGAACCGAAGCAAAAGAAATCACCCGACTAGCAGCTGCTGTGTTCAGGGTTCATGGCAATCCAAATCTTGAATCTACTCAGTTAATCACTATGTGATCGTCGCCTCCCATTCTCTGCCTACATTCATTATCTGTTTCCTCATCTGCATATATATCCTAAATCTACCCTTACATCTATATCTACCTTGCTGATTTATAGAGCATGTTTGTATAGTAGGGACTCTGATATTTTCTATAAAGAAATTTATTTGAATTCTGTTGATTTATCAGATTCTCAAATTTACTGGCCACAAGGAAGCCCCTTCAAGCACTTACTTTATTTTTGTTTGTTTACCTAGTTTCAATTAAGAACTAGTGATCTAGAGGGTTCCAAAGCATCATGAAAAATAAGTTCTGGGGACTTAACTTTGAAAACTGAAGGGTAGGACTTAACAAAAGCCCAGGTTCAGCTTTCTGTTTTAATTTTACCAGTGTAAATGGAGATCACTGAAAATCTAGAGCAGGGTTGTTCATTTCCCAGGTGTAAAATGAGTGTAAAGTAAGCTGGTAAGAAGTATGAAGAACAATACATTCTGTCTTTGGATAACCAATTAGATGCTTAAATAACTAATGATGAATGATAGAAGAGTCGAATCAAGACTAACCGAAGAGTGTTGTGAGCATTTCCACACATGTGAAATGCAGAGGATGATGGAAGGAAAAGCTTGAAATCCTGACAGGAGAGACTTGTGTTTGAATTACATTTTCAACAACAGCTTTAAGTTTATCTCCTGTTATATGACCACCGTGTGACGTTGCGCCTGGTGAGTGTTCAGAAACTATTTGCTGATTTAAGCAAATGTACAATCTTGAGCAATTTATGTAACCACCTGGAGCCTTAGTTTTCTCAATATAAAACAATGATGATAGTAACAATGTCAACTTGCAGGGCTGCTCAGAAAATTAAACCAGATGATGTATTCGTGAGCAAGTTTTAATTTTAAAGGCTGGTGTAAATATCAGCTGCTAGTCTTGCCATCATCAACAATAATAATCTTAGCAACATTTGAAACACAGCCACACTCGGTCCATCAATCCTCTTAATCATGTCTCCAGTATTTGCACAGAGAATAGGGGATGCTGGCCAGCATGGGCATGCAGGAATGCATGAGCTATTCCACAATGCAGAACGAGGTCACAGAAAGACTAACAAAAAAGAGGCAACCCCTGACCAAATTAAGCTCCTAGTAGTGAGGATGAGACACCCTCAAGAATCCGTCAGAGAGTCAGTGAGACTGATCATGGAGTAAAGGCGCCTGCCACCAAGACTGAAGACCTTAGTTTGATCCCCAGGGTCCATATAGTGGAAAGAGAGAACTGACTCCTGCAGTTTGCTCTCTGGCCTCCTCAAGCATGTTGTGGCATAAGCATAGACTCATACACACACACACACACACACACACACACACACACACACACACACACACACACACACACACACACACACACACACACACACACACACACACTACAATTTTTCAAATTTTCAATGCCAACACATTGATTTACTACTGGAACACAATTACTGCCTAAAAGTTTCTGCTCCCTTACACATCTTGAGGTTTACTTATAAAGGAAGAATGCCATCTTCTTAGTATTCCCTATGCTCACCCCCAAAGACACCCAGGTAGATAAATAGGGCACTTACTAGTAAGCATACACTCCAGTCCAAAGTTTATTCTTCTACAATGCATTTTTTGATGCTGAGGCAGAGTTGCCTAGAAATTTCAGCTTAAAGAAAGAAAGAAAGAAAGAAAGAAAGAAAGAAAGAAAGAAAGAAAGAAAGAAAGAAAGAAAGAAAGAAAGAAAGAAAGAAAGAAAATAGAAAAGGAAAAAAAAGAAAAAGAATTTTAAAAAAGGAAAGAGAAAACTGTCAGTACCTCATACCATGATCATAGAAAACACCATAATACATGCTTGGCTCATCTTCCCAAAGCGTCTGCTATAGCCACCCTAATTCATAACCCAGCCCTGCAGGGCTATTGGACACTTAAGGTATGACACGTCCTTGCTCTAAGTGAGTAAGAAACCTGCCAAAAGACAGAACGGCAACAAAAGAAAAATACCACACTGGTCATTTTTATGTGTACTCAGTACCAAAAGATTTTATTTTAACTAAATAATATTTTAGCAGTGCAAAATATATTACCAAAATGAATTGTACATGTTCATTTTTACCCACTAACTTTGGATTCTAGAGAACTGAAAGTTGCACCTGTGACTCACATTCAGTGGTCTGCACTATATGTTTATTGGACAACATTCTTCTAAAGATTTTAAGATTGTATGATATATCCAAGAACCACAAAATCAATTTAGTGGATTAAAATTTGTATTTTAAAAGGACAGGATAAACAGAAGGAAATTGAATTATGAAATTTAGTTAAGGTAAAACTTGTTCTATGAAATTTTGGTTTCAATTAATAATTTATATGTACATATACATATATATTATTTATATGTCAGGTATTACAGAGATGTTAGTACATTACTAAGAAAGTACATTTTTACAGCCACTAGAGCAAAGGTGTTTGAACATAGATTTTCTAAATTATCTGTGGTGAGTCAAGGCTTCCTTACATCATCAGTACATTCTCACATAACCCAAAGGGCTATGGTTTGTGTCTGACGAGGGGGATTTAAATAAAAGCCAGGCTAATGCTGTAGCTTTCAAGTTCAGCCCACAGAAACGATCCCACTTTCCCCGGGCTTGCACTAAATACCAGCAGAGCTGCTCTTTATGGTGTTTTAATCCATCTATGAGTCACAGAATTACAGAGACTACATACAGCACGAACATCCAACCTAGGCAAGTACCTACTGCAGCCCTGGTAGATGAATCACTGAGCCAACACGGCATCCCATGATCAAGTTGCCCAGCAAGCATCTCATAAGCAAATTAGACCATCAGTTACTGATTCTATACATGGAGATGTTTTTACTGGTTCTATACATGGAGATGTTCTTACTGGTTTTATACATGGAGATGTTTTTACTGGTTCTATACATGGAGATGTTTTTCTTCCTTCAGCTCATAGCATTCTTCTGCAGACTATTCTCAACTTCACAGCTCCAAATTCCCTGTCCCTTGGGGTAATTATATTTTTTAAAAAATGAGGTGGCTGTACCTTTCTGGAAGCCGAGTCTCACAAATCACAGCAGGCTCCCAAAACAGCTTCCTTTGGGGGGACAAAGGCCCTGTTTGTGGTTGGCGTAGGATGTAGGACCCAGCAGCACTCTGCTAATCCATGAATAAATAACTCCTGCTCTACAGGAGAAGACGCTGGGGTCATCTAAGACAATGGTCTTGACCTTACCCTGTTAATGCAAGGCCGCAGAAGTCATGGCCTCCTGGATTGAGACACTCACTTGCCCTCAATAAAAAGTTAAAGAGTAGGGCCTTCTGTTTCTAGGCACAAGTCTGCACTGACCATGAATAAATGCTAGACTACAAGTTCGTGTGCAGAGGCAGTAGACAATCCATGGGGAGAAGGAAGATGAACAGGGCACATTGCTCCTAGCTGCCATCATTGTCACTGGGAGACATTTTCCTAGTTTGGAAGGACACTTCCTCAGGAACTGAATTACAGGTTTTCCCCAAAGTTAATTCTGTTCCCATGCTCATGAATGACCCAAGATGTTTATATTGAGCTTGCCTGTAAGCAAAAGCTCATTCAAGCCTGGGTCCCACAAAGCATCTGAAGGGACCCTGCCAGATGGTCTCCCCTATTTTTAAGAGTGCATATTTTATGGTGGTCCCTGTGTAAATGTTTAAAATATCCATTATGTATTAAATGCTTGAAATAAACATGTGAATTAACTGCTAAAATGATAAGTGAGAATCCAAAAATAGATCATTTGCATACAACTATGCAGTCAGTACATTTTTAACTAGACTTCAAGCTTATACAATCCCCAAGCCTCAAGCTACAGCAGTATCTTGTCTCTTCAAGTAGTTTTTATTTAAATATTTTCAAATTTTTTCTTTTCTAATTAAAATAAAATTATAGCATTCCCCTCTTTTCTTTCCTCCCTCCAGGTTCTCCCATGTACCCCATTTTCTTCCTCTCAAATTCATTGCTACTTTTTCTTTGTTATTGTTACATATATGTACTTGTGTGTGTGTAAACATGTGCACCCAAATATGTATAAATACAACCTTCTTTGTCTGTTTAGTGTATGTATGTAAATAATTATATGTATATTATTTCTTGGCTGATCACTTTTTGCTGGATAACCAATTAGGGGGCTCATCTCTGGGGAAGACTATTCCCTGCCCCCCTCAGGAGCCATTTGTAGCTTGTATTCTTTGTCTAGTGCTGGAAGCCTATGAGATTTCTGTCTCCCATGTTAGCAGGAGTTGATGTAGACACATTATTTGTGGATAGGCTTCCAATAATTACCTGCTTTCTGCATTTTGACCAGTTTTGGTTTTCTTTAATGATATCTTTGTTGCAAAGAGAAGCTTCCTTGATGAAGGGTAAGAGCTACAATTATCTGTGGGCATCAGGATGAATATTGGTGATGGTGGGTTCTCCATAGATCCTAAGATCTATGGCAATACTAACCCTGGTAGTTGGCTGGGTTTCCAGTACTAAGCATGGTTCCCCCACCTTGGCACAGCCTTAAGACTATTTAGACAACTTTTGGGTACCACCAAGATATGAGTACCACTATTGCACCTATAAGGTTATTGTAGCATTCTGGTCATTACTTTGGTCCACAGGTGTCATAGCTAAGTAGAACTGTTGCTTGCTTCCCTCCCTTGACACCTTGCACAGCACCTTTTGGCACTATGAAAGCTAGTCCTCAGAGAGAAGGCTTTCAGGCCAAATCCAGCTCAGACCTGCAGAGTCCTGTGTCCAAAGTAAATGGTGTCTTCAGCAATAGAGGCTTGCCTTCTGGGAGGGTGAATTAAGGCAACAGAAATAGTCTATATTATTGGGGAGTCTCTTGGACACCTCTGAACTCAAAAGGGGGATTCTCATAACTGGTATTGTGGGTTTTGTTACATAGCTGATCACTCTTGGGGGGGGGGGGGAATATTGTCAGCCCAAGTGCTGAGCATTCTAAAATCAGATCTTAGAAAATGCTTAAACAAGCCTGAGCCCTGGGGTATGCTTATAGCATGTAGGGTGAGAATGTTCTTAGAATGTCTCTAGGAGATCAGAATCCATCCTGTCCTGGATGCAGGGAAGCTAGAAGATGGATACATTACTTCCAGAGCTCTTGGGTTTAACTTACCCTCTGGGGTCTTGGAAAGGGCATCTGTTGCTTGATCTCTAACTACTCGAAGATCTTTCTGAGCACACCTTCCATCCTAATGAGCAGTTCCTGCCTCACTTAGACATACTCCACTCTTTCTAACTCCTTTCAAATCATCCATTCTTCTCTGTGAAACCAATGGTCCAAGGTGGAGGATGGGAACCCAGGGACTTTCTCCCTTCCTTTCCACTGGCTGTACCTGCAGTTGTTTCCATTGCTGCTTCTGTAGACCCTCAGGCCCCCCTGCCCAAGGACACTACTACTCAGGTTGATGGGAAAGGACAGTCCAAAGAGAACATGCTTTATCTTCTACAGGGCTTTCTCTAACATACCTGATACATTATTTTGATTGGACCTACATATTGGGTTATATAGCACAGCTATGGGTTTGACAAAATTCCATATATATTTATCTCAATAAGGAGAAATGTAGAAAAGCTTGTTACTCTACCAATATATATCAAAACTTTGCAACTTTCACAAGTGTGTATGTGTGTGTGTGTGTGTGTGTGTGTGTGTGTGTGTGTGTGTGTGTGTATGTGCACTTGCATGTGTGCTNCAGGTGTGTGTGTGAACTTTCACAAGTGTGTATGTGTGTGTGTGTGTGTGTGTGTGTGTGTGTGTGTGTGTGTGTGTATGTGCACTTGCATGTGTGCTGCCAAACAGGGAAAATGGAAAAATCATTCTCTTGAAGAGATCTGTGTAGCTCTCCACTGCTGTCTCATCAGCCCTAACTTCTGTCTGATTTTGCTGGGTGCTCAGCTCAGCGTGGCTACTGATGTAAACCAAGGTCAGACTTAAGCCTGCCTTCCAATCCTGCCTTAGCCCAGCATCACTAGGCAACGGTTCCCTAAAGACACTAACCCCAAAGAATTTGCTAGTTTAAACTATCAATTGGCAAGAGGCACAATTTCAGTTGTGGAGATAAACACAGTAAAAGATACAAAGAAATATACTCCATGACTTTGACTGGACTAGGAAACTAAAACTACAACCATCCTTATTGTGTTGTTATTCCACAATGAATACTTACTGCTTTTCTAATCAGGTTTTCCCTTTACATAATCACACTGATTCGACGTTATGCCATTGGTGCCAGGATTCTGACTCCCAAGGCCTACAGTGTTTACTGGCATGCACATACCTTGAACCCCTTGACTTGTAGTGTTCCTACACTGGTTGCCTTGGGGCCATACCTCTTCTTTGAGTTCTGATTCAGCTCTCATCTGACTCTGTGAGTATTAATTTATCCCGGCATCACCTTGGATTTGCTACATTGTGCTCTCACGCCATTTTCTGTTGTTCTAGAATATTCAAGATGAGAATAAAAGTTTACTTGGCCAACAGTGATGGTGGCTAGGAAGTCCAAGAGCAGGGATCAGGTATCTGCTGGCATTTGCTGCGAGCCTCTTGCTGCATTGTCACACAGCCGTCTCAGGGAGTATGTTAGCTCCATCCCTCTTCCACTTCTTAAAAAGACAACCACTGCCGTTATGGGAGGCTGACCCTCATGGCCTCATCTAACACTAAAACCTCCCAAAGCCCTACTTCCATGCTAATGTGGGAATTAAGTTTCCAAAGTGTGAACTGTAGGCGATCACATTCAAACCACAGCACATTATCCTCCTCAGTCCTGCCTAGGACTGCACTCTCATCCAGGTCAGGGCCAACCTGTGGCATAGAACCCTGATGCTTCCCTCTAAGGCTTCACAGGTAACTGCTATACCTGAGTGAGTAGCTTTAACTCCTGGTGCTTTATGGCTTCTTAAAGTCTCATTTCAGGGATCAGAGAGCCCAAGAACAACCAATGAATAATTTAGGAATCTTTGGAATCCCTAAGGGATTGTGGCCTTGATCTATACTCTAATGGGTCCCACTGAGAAAGGAGAGTTGGCTGTTCCTGGGGGTTGTCAATCATCTGCATGAAACCATGTTCTTTCACTTATGGGTCAGGAAGCACAACCACAAGTGGCACCAAGGGATTTGTCACACAAAGTTACCCAAGTATCCTCAACCCTCCTCAGTGCAATGATTAATTTAGCAGAGAGATGACTCACTGTTCTCCAATGCTGGTGCTGAGAGAAGGAGGAGGAAAAATGACTCCACAGCTGGATGTCCCAGAATGAACCTCTGATGTGCGAATCAATGGAGAACACCTGCTCTTTCATTTTTATCTGTTAACAGTTGATCTCACCTTACAATCAATTGCACACCACACCTTAGTCCGTGTAATAAAATACTTCCATATGCATTTGACTCCCCATAAAGTCAGCCCCACTTCACGGATAAACAAACTGAGATTCAAAATTGTCACTTCATGCCCAAGCTCATGTATGAAAATGACAGAAGACACAGACACTGGGTCCCCAAAGCACAGGGTCCTGTCCATCAGACAATCTCCCTCCAAAGACTCCCTGAGATGGCCCCTTGGAGGGACCCATCCATAGTCATCTAGCAGACAATAGCCTCCATCACATCCAAGGGCAAAGAAGACAGCTCACTCCTTCATTTCTGAGAAGCAAGTAAATCTATGGGAGACTGACAGGGTTGAGTCATCAAAGAAACAAGCCTTTCAGTGAAGATGGACCTCTGATGGGTAAAGACAATTATGAGATGTGGGCAGTCTGGCAGTTGCCAAGGTCAGTCATAAGCCACAGTGCAGCAGGCAGCAGCAATCAAAACAGAAGGAAGGGTGGAAGACCTGTAATCCTGGAGCTCTCAGCAGAAAGCCTGGATCCAGGTCTGTAGGGCATGCCTCACTCAAAGAGTGCCGACGGCTAGCAAGACAGTGTGTCCTGGTCCTCTAAGGTTACTCACACCCCAGAGCATCCTTCCCCAAACCCTTGTATCAGGGCAGAGAGGAGCATTTAAGAAACTTGAGAATCAGGAAAGACATATTGGTGAGGATAGGTGGGATACCCCAGTAGGTAAGTCTGACGGAAACTATACCATGTGCACTGTGTAGAAGAGAGTGGGTAAGGGGATAATATATCAGACTTAAGGCACTGTGCCAGATGCTGGTATAAAAGATAACCTCATTTATTGCCCTGCCCTCTAGGGAACTTTTCTTCAGGGGAAATGAACAACTCTGCAGATAGCTGCTTTGAGAAGTGTAATAACAAGTTCCGCTGGAGTTCAGAAAGGGAAATGATTGTCACATTTAAAATATATATATTAGAAGACTGCTTCCTAGCCCACAGGAGCATCACTTAAGACTTAAAGACTTTGGAGTAAGGTGTTGGAATCTTGGTACCTGTGTCTGAGGGTTTTGTGATTTCTATAGGCAAATCATTTAACCTCCCTGTACCTCCATTATTTTGCAGCTGTTAAATTGGGACAATAAAATGGTTTATGCAATTGCTGTGGTAATTAAATGATCAAGTATATAAAGACCTTTAAGACAACCTGATATGTGCCTACACTATGCATGTGTCAGTCAAAGTCCTCCCTCATCCCCATAGGTTCTTTCTGGGTGTTGCAGGATGGTAGAATGCACAGGCTTTGAATCCCACAATTCTGTCTGATAGGTTTTCCTGGAAAGTGATGAAGATTTTCCCTTCTCAAATCAAATGCAAAGCCAGCTACCACTCTGAGGGCTTCAGTCTTCTAGGCGAAGCCCAGTGATTTTATTATTTTAGCGAAAAGCAATAAATATTTATTGCCAACTTAATACTGTAGATTTGTCTTGCAAATAAAAAGTTTGGATTATTTGTAGATCTAGACGAATGGGGGTATAATATTCCAGAATAATCCAAAGAAATATCACTGCCTATTTCCTAATTCTCTTCAAATACAAGTCCCCGATAAACAAGGCATAGAGAATTGTCAGAATCGTTTTGGGAAATAACTCACCTACCCTGGGCTTTCCACTTAGAGAATCAAGCGGATTCCTTGCTCAGCAGAGGCTGGGGGGTGGGGTGGGAGGAATGCTAGGCTAATGATTTCCCAGCGGGAGGCCTGTTTGACAATGCAAACAAGGATCAAAAGGATAGCTTTTTCCTTAACAAACTCCCAAGAAGGAACCACGGTTTGAGTTGTTGCTAGGGAAATCTGCAAGCCTCCGAGGGCATAGTTCTCCAATCTGTTTTTGTTTGTTTGTTTGTTTTTTGAGACAGGGTTTCTCTGGTTGTCCTGGAGCTCACTCTGTAGACCACGCTGGCCTTGAACTCAGAAATCCACCTGCCTTTGGCCTCCCGAGTGCTGGGATTAAAGGCATGCACCACCACGCCCAGCTATAGTTCTCCAATCTGGAACATAAGTGTTGAGTAAATTCCTTAGAGAGAAGAGAATACAAGGTTGCCCTCTGCTCAAGGAGATGTACTTGGGCCTAGCTGGTTAAGCCTCTCTCAGTGCACCACCAGGGCTGGGATTTAGAGTCCACATTGATGAGCCTTCTTCCCATCCCTGACCGAGCCCCCTGTCCATTCAAGCACCAAAGTGTCCTGACATCAGAGACAATGCAGTCTGAAGTTGTGTTTTGTTTTGTTTTTGAGTGTTTTTAATGTAGAAGATATTTTCTTGCAGAGACATAAAACCAAATTATGATTGTGGGCTTTTTTTTTTCTTGTTTTGGTTTTTGTTTTTGTTTTTAATGTCACGATATTTTTCTAGTCAACCTGTGAGGTAAATGACTTCATAAAAGACAGGGACTACATTTCTTTTCAGAGAGTGAATTTATAAGAAATAGCAGAGATTGCCTTCAGAAAGCAAGGTGTCTTTGGAGGTAGTTTCATGACTTGCTATTCATAGGAATAGTTCTGCTTTACTCAGCTGTGAGGAGGAACAGAGCACTTCTGCCATGCCTGTAGAAGAACCAACCAAATTGATGTGTATGAAAACATCTTGAAAATTTGTAAGGAGCTCCACTAATGCCAGGTGTTCTTCTCTGACTCATCTGAATGATTTTTCAAGGGGCGAAAGTAGAAAGATCAATGTGAGAGAAAATGTTGGGACCTTTTACTGCCCATGAATCTTGCGCTCTGCTACGACAGGAAGCCACACGGAACCATGTCCACTGTTAGGTTAGTTGAAGGCTGTTGTTAAAATGAAAATGTCATTGTTATTTATGGTTTAAGGCCTACCTCTTTCCAAACAGGTTTTCAGAAGGCATTAATTTATTGCCAGTATACCCTGTCTGCTATTACTTTGACATTTGACTAACAGAATAAGGGAGGAACCATGGGGGAAAAATGAATTTTTTTAGCAGAGCAGAGTGAGGAACAAACATCTAGGTTTAAAAATCTTTCTCAGGAGGCCAAGTGCCTTCATGGAAAGGCAGAGACAAGCTCTGGCTATCCATGGCCAATTACGGAGGGCACTGTATACAGGTCTGTGGCTGACAGAGCTGAGCTGCTACCATCTGTAAGTTCCCGAAGGGAAAAGGGGGCTGAGCCAGAAATCATGGGAACAGTCCTGTAGAGAGGAGCACCGTACCAATCATCTAAGGGTACAGCCAGCTCTTGGAGGCCTCCCTGAAGAAGGAACAGAGACCTTCCCACCCTCTTCACTGAGTTCTTGCTGGGCAAGGCTCCCTCCCTCTTGGCTGGATAGGAAACTCTGGGAAAAGGAAGGAGAGGGTATAAAGGAGAAGAGATGCTATGGGTGAGCAACAGAAGATCTCTAGTACTGTAGAGAGGAATCGGGTATAGTAACGTATGCTGAGAGCAAAGGCTGGGAAGAGAGGCGAAGACTGGGTAAAGGTACTTGAACATCAAGTTATTCCAGTAGAAGTCCCAATGTGCTAGAAGCTTCTACAGCCCTGAGGTGAGCAGTTTTTGAACCCTATTTTATTACACATGACCTCTCTGAGCCCTCTGGACATCCCTTACTTACCAAGGTCACAGTGGCCCTACTATGCTCAGAACCCACTCCGTACTGTCTGTTTTTAACTTGTCAGCCAGGTGGTTCCTCATCACTAAATGGTCAGTTCTTGTCTTTGTTCAGATCAAACACATTTAAAAGCCCAATGTTGTACAATACATATCCTGGACTTAATGCTTAATAACAATAGCATTTGAATTCCTCAGGTGCCCCTTCTTAACAATGAGGATGTGCTGTACCTTCATGAAAACCAAAATGCTTTTTATGCAAAAGTTAGTGGGAGAAAAGAAATTCAGGTACCCTGAAAAACCATGCCCTAAAATGATGGAGAAAGCTAATCTGAACTTTACAAGTTAAGGAACTACAATTTTAAGAACCCCCCCCCTTTTTTTTTCCAATTTGGAATTTATCTTTGGGACCAATTATAAGTACAAATGTCACTGGATTTCTTAATCATGCCAGACTCTAGAAAAAAAAAAAAAAAGCCAGTGATTCATCAGGCCCACAGACACAGAGAAAACCCATTTATTTACTGATTATCTTAGAGTTAATTTATTTTTGTTAGCTCTTACAAATTGTACAAAAGGGTTCCATCAGTACACTTCATGTTTATATATAACTTGATTATATCATCCCTGGTTACACTTTCTCATCCCTGGTATCTCCATTTTCCTTCCTTTTCCATGTCCCTGGTCGTAATCCCTTTAGTTCCACATTCTGTTCCCTCCATCTACTGCATAGGAGAGAACACATGAAATACTTGTCTCTGTGACACTGACTTAGCTCACTAAACCTGATGATCTCCATTTCCATTCATTTTCCTACAAATGGCACGATTTCATTCTTTGTATGGCTGAGTAAACCTCCAGGAAAATTTCGGAAGATACCAACCAAGATAATCTGACATCTGAGTAACCCTTCACCTCTGTAAAGAGACACCCCAAACATCCCATAACCCAAGAAACCATGAGTATTGTCTTCCTTATTCTCTGCACCGCTCATTTCGTCTCTTTCATTTGCCCCTCCTCTCAAAATGTTTAGTACTCTTCAAGCCTCAGTTCAAAGGTCACCTTTCCTGTTGACCTTTCTATAGTCTTATAGTGAGTCAGAAGCTGCTGTCTGCTGAATTTCTAGAAGAATTTTCTGTGACTCTGACATGGTACTCACCATGATCTGCTGTTTATCCTTGCCCAACACGTCTCTAACTGGCCCCTAGCATCTCAGATGGATCCTAGCGCAGTTCCTAGTGTGCAACCAGCCTATAACTAAATTTAATTAAGCAAGTTGTGTGCTATACACCACTACTTTCAGAGCTTCTTCATATTTCAAGTAGAAAATGATTATGTTATTTCATGCACTAGAAGACATACTTCACCTGCTTGTAGTCTCTGGGTCAGTATGGTGCTATTTCATGCTCTAAAAGGCATAATTTACACAATGAAGTCAATAACTCCCATAGACCACTACAGCCAAACTTTAATAAGTTGCCACTGCCAACATTCAACTCATCTGAAGAAACTAATAACGAGCCAAAGTGAATATAATTATTTGGTTCCTGCTAGAAAGATTACCTCCAATATAGCTATGCCATATAATTGGAAACAGCATGAATTTGATATGTGAGGTTGTCATTGTATAGTTTTCTAGCAGATGAATTTGTGTGCTGTTCTGGATACTGGCAAATATCATTTTTTAAAGGTACCTTCTCCTAAGATTTGTTTTCTAAAGAGTTTGCTGTCATAAAAATCAAGCAATAAGTTCCTATAGTTACATTTATACTTATTAAGAGCTGCAATCCCAGACTGGCCTTCAAGACCCTCTAGTCTATACACACGAGACTCTGGAAACATCATTAATGAATGGCTGGCCCCTTTTCTGATAGGCACACAGGCACTGGATTTTAAGCCTTCATGAAGAAAGAAACGGATCCCTTTGGAGGCCAGATGTCCTTACGTCTAGTTTTTTCTGCTTACACTACCATTTTGTCCCATATGCTTCACCATCATCTACAACACTTACATCTGGACTGAGACCCTGCTGTTTCCTGAAGCTGTCTCCCACACTGATCTCTACTTGCTCTGGGATACTTGCAAAACTTAAAATGAATGATCTTCAGTTTACTACACTGAAATAAAGTACCTCATCTTGTTCCTCAGGTTCATGTATCTGGTCACTTCAACTAGATTATAAGTTCCATGAGACCAGAGATCATGTCTTATATTCTAAAGCCACCATTCAATTTGTTTTGAAAGAAATCTTGGACAGGAATCAGAAGCCATAAGTTTTGGATGCAAGCTGGCTAGCCATCTTTCTTGAAATAGACCTTTCTTTGCAGTTTGTTAAATGGAGAGAAGAGAGAGATGAAAGGTGATGTGGGTCTTCAAGAAGAATAATTGAACAGCAAACGGTGACATGCTGTTCTCCAAGCTGAAGAAACACAGATGAAAAAATAGTCATTAATGATGGAGAAAGGTCAGGATCTTGGAAGTATGTTTGACCAAGATGGTTAGGATTAATTAGCAATCCATTATTTATGCCCCACCCATTTCTAAAGGATGAGGGCAACTGATGTGGGAGGGAGGCTGCACCTCTGGTACTCAATTAAGAGCCAACCTACTCTTCAGTTGGCTCTAATGTGGGTAACTGTGCAAAGCACCCACAGACTTAAACCTTACCTATAAAATAGGAATAGTCCTATTAGCTGCTGTGAGCATCAAATGGGGCCATATATAATATAGAATTTTCAGTTGCTCTACAGATGTTAAGAATTCTCCAGTGTCTACAAAATTGGACAAATTCTTTCCTAAATAGGATATCTTAAAAAAAAAATCACAAAAACCCTGAGATCATACATTATAAAATTTTGCAGCTGAAATTACCAGGCAAAATTTTCTGTCTTGCCATGGTGGCCAGAACGAAATGTGTCCACAGTAATAGATTTTGCCCTGCCCTGCCATTTGTGTTTTGAAGTTGGGGTTCAGACCTGGATAACCTCCCCATCACTTGCACTTCCAGTCTGGAGGTTTTGATCACTCTCTGTATCATTCCCTTGATTGCTATTCAAGACCCCATTTCTTTCAGATGAAGAAGTAACTGCTCCAGAAGGTCCAGGGCAATTAGTGTTCTCCCAGATAGTACAAGATGGAGCCAGAGGACAAGAGCAGCAGCCATAATCCCCTCCCAGACACTGAAATACCTGTAATCCATGCTGACATGAAGCCCAGAACATCCAGGGCTCTAGACACGTGACAACAGATGAAAGGTGGATCCATTAGACATTGAACCAAAGACTCTTCCAACAGATTCCCACATGCGGGGGGGCATCAAAGTGCCCTTTATTAGGGGCACTGGGCAGCCAGCCCCAGTGGGTGGTAACACCCCAGCCAGGCCCAGTGTATCGTCTTACCCCATCCATAGTCCTGTCAGCTCCCAGCCAGCCACGGAGGCCTGTCTGCTGGGAGTTTTCTGCCCTCAGGTTCTTTTCAGAAATCTGACAGGCCCAATAAATGCCCAGTGCTGATGGAGACAGCCAGTTCTGCCTTCTCCCAACAGCCCAGCACTGTCTCCACTGACACAATGGGGCCGGCTGTAATCACATTACACCCTCGTCTTTCATAATTACCCTCTTTCCCTGAGTGACAGAGCATCCCAGTGGCAGAGCGGGAACTATTTTTAAGCTAATTCTAACTTACAGGGGGAAAAAAAAAACACAAGAAGTATCTTTTTCCCACAGATATGCTACTGGTTTATAAATCATCCCTAGGGACTAAGCAGATACTAAGGTTGGCAGAAGTAACTCTAAACAGAACACTGGCTATCCACCCCCAGGGGAATGCCCTTTCCCTGTCTACCTAACACCTACATACTCATTCTCTCCTGTTTTCACCCTGAGGTCCCTCTGCTACTCCCCAATATCTCTGAGCCAGCGAGCGAGCGAGCGAGCGAGCGAGAGAGAGAGACAGAGAGAGACAGAGACAGAGAGACAGAGA
>NC_034594.1:132737736-132764620 GCF_900095145.1 Mus pahari
GAAAAGAAAAGAAAAGAAAAGAAAAGAAAAGAAAAGAAAAGAAAAGAAAAGAAAAGAAAAGAAAAGAAAAGAAAAGAAAAGAAAAGAAAAAAGAGGCTCCTGGCTGCCTCTCTTCCTCTCCTCTCTCCCTTTCCTTCTCTCCCTCGGCCCCCCCCCCTCCATCTTTCCTCACTCCTGTCTCCAACCTCATCCCAGCTTCTGTAGTCAGCTCTTTCCTTCCTTCACTGTGTCTGTAAAAGCTCGAAGAATATTTTTCCATAACCTTCAAAGATTCCTTCAGTGTGAAGAAATAAATCCAGAGGAGGATGTGGGGGAGGGGCAAGGAAAGAATAGCCATGTCAGAAGGACTTTAAATTGTACAAGAGGCTTCCATCCAACTAAGGTGACTTGACCTCCCCACAGACCTCCCTGGAGACAAGTGAGCACCTCATTAACTCAGCACTAAATCAGCCTTAAGGACGATCCTGTTATCCACCTCTTACAAATTGCCTGGAGACACCTCTGGTATGGGCCATGATAATTATATTGATAAGGAAGCTGGAGCAGAGGAAATGAATCAATAGAAGCATGCGATTTCTTGAGTATCAATCTATTGAGTTACAGCAACTCCTTCGAAGTCTCATTTGTCTGGTCATTGGCCATCTATCTTGCTCACAACTGTTAGTGTGTCATTGAACCTGGGGTGTATCATCTACCCTTAGGGATTATGTTATTTCATCCTACCTGTAGAATTGCTGCAGGTTTCTTTTCCTAAACAGGTGTCTTCCTAGTTCCTCTCCTGTTTCCTCTTCTTTGCTTTCTTCCTCTGATTTTCCTCTCCTTTTCCACTGCCTGAATCTACTAGGCAGCTACAGAAAAATAACATCACAGGGCCGGCAGTTTAAAAGCTACAGAAATTTAATTAAAACCATTCAAGGGGCTAGGAAACAAAGAACAAGGTGTTAGCAAATCCTGAGTCTAAGACCCTATTCTTTGGCTCTTATGAGGCATGCAAATTCTAGCCATGCCTTTACATGGTGAAAGGATCAAGAGGTCTCCCTAGAGGAATATATATATATATATATATATATATATATATATATATATATATATATATATGGATATCCACTGATCCTATTTATTGGGGCCTATCATCACTTTGGGTGTGAAGATATCAACGTTAAATCTGTGGAGGTAGAAGGGGAACGCAAACACTCAGACCATACTCTTCCTGTCTCCTATCACTAGTCTATGTCATTAACAGACCCTCTGGGCTCCAGTTTTGACTCTTGCTAGTTTACCACCATCTGATACACAGGCAGAACTAAGGAAGAGAGGAACCACTGAGTCATCTTTAGAGAAGAGAGACTGTGCATCAGTGGGTGCCCACCACTTTACACCAACAGCAGGGCATGGTTTTCAGAGCTGGCAAGGCACCTCGAAAGAAGACCAAGCCAGGTAATGCAGTATTCCCAGGCATAATGCAGCAGACAGGGTCTTCCTGGAAACGTTTGCAAAGCTCTGCCCACCACCAATAAAATGTACACAAAACCATCCTCCTGCATGAGGGCCAGCATTCTCAGTAACAGTGAGGAGGAGGAGACAGGAGAGGAGAAGGAAGCCAGGCAAGTGAAGAGTTTGGTGACATAGGAAGAAAAGCCACTTTGAAATAGTTATTGACATAAATTTGGAAAAAGCTAAAGGCATATATGATGAGCAGGTGCTTCTTATACCTTTGTTTCTGCCCTCTTCTGCTGGAGCTGACTTTGGCTAGAGCCTTTACATACCCCCAACCCCCCACCTCCTTTTCTGTCTCATTCTAGAGAAGCAGCTTAAGAGGTGAGCAGGCCATCAGTGGTCTGGTCAGTGTGGCTTGTAATTCCTGAACTTCAGAGGAAGTTCAGAGGACAAAGAGAAACAAGAAGGTGCCAAGAAAGTCAAGGTCTGGCTCTCTGAAAAGGCTGGCTGAGCCAGGCTCTTCCTGGGAAGGAGCAGGTTTAAAAGCTGCCTCCTGTTCCACCTCTAGTAGCAAAGTTTACTGGTGGAGAATTTTTCCCTGATGCTTGAGTCAAAGCAGAGGCTGGGCACTTATAAATCAAAAGCCATCAGAAAAGTTTTCCCCCAAGGAGGAGAGACTGAAGCAATTTCAAGGGAAACAGCCTGGATTTGTGGAGAAAACATTAAACTAAAAGTCACGGCTGTCAAGAAGCCCTAAATCTGAACCCGGGAGAAGAGAGGGTTGGCAATGTAAGAGCGAGTCTTTTCATGAGAACAGTATGTGGCTGCTAATTAAAGCTGGCTGAAGAGTAGCTCTGAAGACCCAGGCTCCAGTCAGCAAGATCTGGGTCTAACACCAACTCCTCTATTCATTAGCCATTCAGTATTGGTCAAGTTACTTGGCCTTTTCTCCATCTTAAAAAAAAAGAAGAAGAAGATGAAGAGAAAGAAAGGAAGAAAGAGAGAGAGAGAGAGAGAGAGAGAGAGAGAGAGAGAGAGAGAGAGAGAGAAAGAGAAAGAGGACCTACCATCACAGAATATCACCATAGGAGTTTACCTGCTGTACATAGCAAACTAGAGTGATTGATGTCTCCTTTACATGTGTGGGAGCCCCATTCTGATTGGTTACTCCCCCCAAGTCATACTTGTGCCATAAATATCTTGAATATCTTAAATATTACTCCTCTCTAGCTTACAGATGTTGCTGCAAGAACACATAACATAGCACAAGGCAGGTACATAGCTTGTTCCAATAACTCCTGGTATTTTTTTAATAGGTTGAGTCTTGTCCTTTCATTGTGTCTAGGTTGAAGTCTTAGCCAACAGTACCTCAGGATGTGGTTCTACTTGGAAGTAAACTCATTACAGATCGGGTTAGCTATGTTAACATGAGGTCAAGCTGGAATAGGCTGGAGCCCTAGTTGAACACACAGCATGTCTCAGAAGATTGCCATGCAAAGACTCAGATATGCAGGCAGACAGTTTGCACGGATATATCTACTAGGCAGGAAATGCCAAGGTATGCAGGTCATCAACTGATGCTTAGAAAGAGGCACAAACAGAGTCACTCAGAGCCCTGGGGAAGAGTCAACCTTGAGGATAACTTGATTTTGAAGTGCTGCTGTTTTCAGCTGCCCTTTTATGGAATTCTGTTATGGAAAGTCTAAGAAAACGGCACATGGAGGAAGTGAGTAGGTTCCTAAAAACCCACTAAGTACATGACTCTGTAAAATACTGGGAAAACATTTACCATTGATTTTAGTCCTATTTATTTTCCTCTGGTGAATGAATGCCCTTCTTCAGAATCTCAAAATATTTGGCCTGTACCTGGATACCTCCAGTGACTACACAGACATTTACTACTTACCATCACAGATACTAGCTTACCCAACTAGGAAAGCTATGACTTACATATGGAAATCACCTTTCCAGGCCCTTATGCAGTGTACAAGTCCACTCCCTCAACAGCAGCAGACCTTTAAACACACATTGAGCAAACCATATTCTGAATATCAGTTTCAGCAAATACAGTTCTAGGAAGAACTTCTTCTTCTTCTTCTTCTTCTTCTTCTACTTCTTCTTCTTCTTCTTCTTCTTCTTCTTCTTCTTCTTCTTCTTCTTCTTCTTCTTCTTCTTCTTCTTCTTCTTCTTCTTCTTCCTCTTCCTCTTCCTCTTCCTCTTCCTCTTCCTCTTCCTCCTCCTCCTCCTCCTCTTCCCCTTCCCCCCCTCCTCCTTCTCCTCCTCCTCTTCCTCTTCTTCTTCCTTCTTCTCCTAAACTACAGAGAAATCTATTAAGATCCACGCTAATGTTATACATGGGTAGACTAAGTTATATGTGAGAAAAATCAATCTCCAAAACTGTGCTTCCAAAACCAAAAGCTGTGCTGCAATTACTAGCATGGAAAGTGGGTCTCTGTTCCATGCAGTCACTTAGAGACACAGAGGAATAGAGCTCATAATGATTCTCTGGCCAGAACCAGAAATGTGGTCTCATACACCCAAAGAAGGTTAGAAAATCTAGTCCTACTATGTGCATGAAAGCCAGGCCAGAAATATTTGACAAACAGCACCAAGAGTTCTGACCTCCTCAGGGTCACTTTTCCTGCTTCAGGGAGGACCTATAGTCATCCTCTCAGGACAGCTGGCATGCTCCTTAGTCATGCTCATCACCATGCACTGGCATGCCTGTGTTTTATTTCTCTCTGAAGCTGGGAATTTCTCAAGGAATGGGAGCTGCTCATAACCCATGGTGGCACCAGAAGCATTTGAGGACAGTGAGCATTATCAGCAGTGAAGGACAAAGCGCTGTTCTACAGGACCTTTCCACATCCCCTTCCCAACCTCGCCCCAGACATCCTGTTATGCAGATGCCTGAGACCCACCCCTGCCCCAGAGCCCCTGCATTGCTGTTCCCAGTGGTTGGACTGTATATCCCCTCTCTTTTGCAAGACACTCTACCCCACTTCTGTCAAGTATCTGATCAGCTGTGAGCTGATTGATCAGACAAGCCTTTCAGGATATCACTCTATAAATATGACCATGAACCCTCACCTGCTTAACTCACAAACTCCTTTCATCAACTTTTTCCTCTCCACAATAGCTATCTCTTCCTGACTGAAATAAACACAGACATATGTATCATATAATATGATATGATTATATGACAAATATCAAGTAATTTATTTGTATATGTAATATTAAGTTTGGTATTTATTTTCTTGGTACCCTTATACTACATTCTTCCAATCCCATGCATATGGATATAATTTCCATAAACACAGGGCAGGGATCCAATGACTACTCAATAAATATCTGTCAAATGAATGGGTCATAAAATAACATGTGAACCTCCCATGTTCTTACCTCTTTGAATGAAATGTTAAATTTCTCTTCCTCAGATGACAAGATTTGAACTTTTTCAACATGCCAATCATCCAAAAATGATCAATTATTGGTGCGGTAAGGGCATACAAGCTCCTGGTTTATATTTTGCCCCCTATTTCAATTAATAAAGCCTACATTTAAAAATAAATTTGGTCTTACACATATTACATGGTCAAGTTACTTATATAAGTTTAGATATTGACTAAAATATTGATCATTTTTCTCATACAAAACTCCAACTTTCCTTTTCTCTACAATTTGTAGTGGTTGTTTTGCACCTACACATAGAATCTAACATTTCTCTCCCTCATAATTCCCCTATCATTGGTCCTTCTTTTCATTTATAATATCACTTATTCTTTTATTCATTTCTTATCTACAATTAGCCAAAAATTTATATTAAGTGATATAGCGTATTATATAACAATTTCACAAGTTCCATAAGAAAATGTTATTCAGCAACATAAATATGAGTCAGGTAAACAAAGTATTGTTTAAGAAAGACAGCAAGGTCTTATGTACATGGGAAGGACTATTGACAGACCCACTGTGAGAATGTTGTCATGACAGAAGCATAGAAGTGACATCCAAGGATGTAATACCTGGAGCAACTCAAAATAGGAAGATAAGTATAACCTAAGATTAGAGGGGCCTAGAAAGAGCTTACAGCTGTGGGGTACATTTGGTTTAGACATGTCTGGCCATCTATTCCCAAGGTAGATCTAGATTATCTAGATGTGACCAATGGATTGGTATCTCCCAGAGTATTTCTGGGATTTCATCATCCTTGTTCAAGGATAAGCTATGAATTGGGCTTTTCTGATGCCAACTAGGTAAGACATTTTACATGTCTATGCATATTTGGGGAATATGCATAGGAGAAAAACCAAATGGTCAGAAAACAGCATTTATGTATTTATTTGAGTCAGTGTTCAATACTGAATATGTATTATAAAGATAATGGTGGCATCATCATTCTATTCCTATAAAGTTGGTACCATTCTTTAGCTCCACTCTACAGATGCAAAGCTGAAAGCAAGGTTAAGTGGTTTTCCCATAGATAAACATTTATGGTGATGAGGTTTGAGCCCAGACAGTCTGGCAGTCTCAGCAGCTCTGGTCTGCCCTACTTCCTCTCCATATTAGAAACAGGGAGAGAAAATAATACAACATATAACATAAGAGCTGAGTAATAAGATATGATTTTTATGCTAGTCACTAATACCAGTTATTCCTAATTCAATGAAGTCTTAGACATTGTCCGGAGTTGAAATTAAACAGAACAGTAAGTAACTTAGGGTTAATGGAGAGAGATTAAATGAATTGGAGAATGATTCAACCTTTTGCTCACTGAGCACTTACTCATTAAATCATCGATTTGTTCATTCTTTCATGCATCTGCCTGTCCATGCATTCAACAACTAAATACTGAGCACTTTTATATCCTAAACACAGAGCAATATGCTGCAGTGAAGACATGGTCTGACTCAAATCCACTTAGCAAGCTGGGTAGGAAAGTCAGGCATAGGGTGCCCATGGTCTAGCATGGTAAACACTACAAGAAGTGTACTCACACAAGAATATGAAGGACAGGAAATTCAACTTGCATTTAAGGAATGTATGAAGGGACAGGAAGCAAATTATGGAAAGAGAATCTTCATGGAAGAAGAAAAGGCAATAAACTACACCCTGGCAAATTTTCTAACTTTAGTATTCTTGAGAAAGTTCTAGAATGTCCAGGATAATTGAGCATTTTCTTTAAAAAAAATAAAATGAAAAATGAAAAAGTCTTATGCATCCCAGGTTGATCTTAAACTTGTTATGTAGAAGAGTTTGGCCTTGAACTGTTAATCTTCCTGCCTCTATTTCCCATATACTAGCAATAAAAAAATGTGTGCTACCATGCCCAAGTTTGAACACTTTTTTTTTTTTTTTTTTTTTTTTTACGGCATTGAAGCATATTTGTTAAGAACACTGGTTTGGGATCAGTCTGGCTAGCTTTCACATCTCAACACTTCTAGGCAGAAATTGCTCTATGAAATGGATATCCATCTGTGCTCTGTGGGTGTTTAACTGACATTGACCACCTTACTCTTAGCCTCATAGTTATGGCTACTTGGCTCCTTAGTCCTTAATCTTCTTAGTAGCTCTGACTTTACTTGAGAACCAAAGTGTCTAAATCTCTCTACTTTTTTCTTTTACACAAGGAATAGAAAGGAAATATAATCTTATAAAACCTGATTTTTATTACTGTGAATTTATTATACTGCATGGTTCTTGGTGACTAGGTAGCCAGTGAAGGAGATAATTCATTATTTTAGCAATTTAAATAGGACCTCAGAAGAAAGGCACCCTGTGGTCACAGAGCATGGGGACTATACTAATGAGAAGATTAAAACAAAGCTTGCCTCACATCATCCCAGATAAATCAAAAATGTACCCAAGGATAATTAACAATCACAAACTGCCTAGGACCACATTATTTGGCTGGTTGGGTTTTATGAAGACAACCCTTGAATAGGTGAGCTTAAAGGAGTTGATGGATAAGTTATTTGACATGACCACTGAGGTTCCTTAATAATAAATATTTGAGGAGACATGGAGTACCCTAAAGTTTCTGTGATCCACTTTATCCTAATCCTAATTTAGAAGTGAAGAGAAGCTTTGACCTCTTCTCAGTAGAAGAGGCTGTTCACAGAACCTCCATTCCTGGCATGTTTTCTAGAAATTCCTTGCATACTGTGGGAACAGGCTACTGTATTCTGTGCCTAAATAGCTACATTGGTCTGATATTTCAGTGCTGTGACAAAAGAGTAGAAAGAAAAACTTCAAGGAGAAACAAGTTTTTGTCTCATTTCAAAGGTTTCAGTCTATCATGTTAGAGGATGTGGCAGAGCAAAGCTGCTCACTTCATGGTGGCTGGGAAGCAGAGAAGACAGAAATGGCTAGCGATGAGATATACCCATGTCTTAGTCACAGTCCTGTTGCTGTGAAGAGACGCCATGACTAAGGAAACTCTTACATGTGAAAGCATTTAGTTGGAGGCTTGCTTATAGTTCTCAAGGTATCATCATCATGGCAGAAAATATGGTAGCATTCAGGCAGGTAGTGGGCAGTATCTGAAAGTGATATCCTAATCTATAGACAAAGAGAGACTCTGAGCCTGGCATGGACTTTTGAAAACTCAAATCCCACCCCTAGTCACACACATCCTCCAACAAGTCCATACTTTCTAATCCTTCTAATCTTTTCAAATAGTAACATTTTGGTGACTAAGAATTCAAACATATGAGTCTATGGAGGCCATTCTTATTCAAAGCATCACAACGTTTGAAGTAGTGATCTGCTCCTTCCAACTATTTAATGCTACAAATGTATGAATTCATTAATGGATTAATCTATTGATGAAATCAAATCCTTCATAATCCAATTCTCAGATATCTCCAGCTGTTAACCAAGCTTTGGGAGGGGGCCATTCAAAATTAAAGTCATAACAACACCTTACATAGAAGTGATGTCCATTATCAAGAACCTAGTCTTTGAGAGAAGACCCAGATTTTTGACTGACAACCACAGTCTTCTCCAAATTTTTCACACAGCCCAGAGAACTTCTGTCTGCATGTGTTCTAGCTTTACAGAGTAAGAGCCATGGTGGCCTGGCACAGGTTTTCAAGGTCATATGCACCCTTGCTTTCTCTTGCAGATTCCTATAACTCCATGCTGGCTACTACTGAGAGCTCTTGAACCAAGCTCTGGCTGAGAAGATGGGGATCGATGGGGAAACAGTAGTCTTGAAGAACATGCTCATTGGTGTAAACCTGATCCTGTTGGGATCCATGCTCAAGCCTTCTGAGTGTCGGCTGGAGGTGACTACAGAAAGGGTTCAGAGACAAACTGTGGAGGAGGAAGTAGGGGCTTCCAGCTACAACACTTCCAGCAAGGAACAACCTATGGTCTTCAACCATGTATATAACATCAACGTGCCACTTGAAAGCCTCTGCTCCTCGGGGCTGGAGGCCTCAGCCGAGCAGGACATGAGTGACGAAGATGATACTCTGGCCGAATACACAGGCCAAACCTCAGACCATGAAAGCCAGGTCACCTTCACCCACAAGATCAACCTCCCCAAAAAAGCCTGCCCATGTGCAAGCTCTTCCCAGGTACTGCAGGAACTGCTGAGCCGGATCGAGATGCTGGAGAGGGAGGTGTCCTTGCTGCGAGACCAGTGCAGTACCAACTGCTGTCAGGAAAGCGCTGCCACAGGTAGAGTCTAAAGAGCCTGCAGTTTGGTCCCTGGTAGATAAGGAGAGAGCTGAATGGAGAGGGAGGTGGGATGAGAGGAAGAAAAACACAGCATCTCTTCACAGGGTCATAGAAAAACATGCCCAGTATATAGCTCCTGCTTAATGTGTCATCTGTAAGATCTAAATGCAGCCATCCCCTGGGGATTTGGTTCAGGAATTTTCAACACTGCTTACTCAGTTTGAAATATATTAACCTGATTTGGCGGGGTGGGGGGGGGGGGGGGGGGGGGAGATGAGTCAGGTAATGGTACATCGGCTCAGCACAGCAACTTTGATGGCAGGCAGGAAATTTGATGTCTGTCTTCATTCATCTTTGGTCTTCACAGGCTGTTGAGTTGATATCTGTTCATGTTAACCTGAATGACTAGAGAATATGGTGCTCTGTTCAATTCACTCACAGCCTTTCTCCCATCTGAAAAATGGTAGTCATTTAGGTCCCAGAGGACAGTCACCATCTTTTCCAGCAAGATGGAAGTTTTATCTTGGTCTATTCCATGAACTCCATGAACACGCACGTGCACACACACACACACACACACTGTATCCTTTCTCCAGAAGGCTGAACAGTCGGTGGGTTTGCTTCTGTCTTTGTCTCTCTGTTCCTCACTGTAAGATATGAGCAGTACTTATACGTTTGAGTTTAGATCTGTTCTGCTGCTTCTGGCTTGTGAGCTAGGGCAGTCACGTGGCCTATGACTTTTTTCCTTGTCTACAAATGACATATGAGAGCAATAAGGAGCTATTAACTATTAACTCACCCAGTATCATGTAAGCAACAGCTCCCATTATCTGTGCATCAGCCTTGCACCCAGTTTTCTCTATCCGAAGCTACAGACTCATGTATCTCAGATCCAGGCAGTCGGGTGATAAGGAACAATCATGATATCATCGTGGATGCAAGTGCTCACCTCAGGAGGAACCTGAGTCACTCTTCCAGGGACTTTGCATAACCACACTCTGGCTCAGCCGTGTTCCTTCCTGATTCCCTCACCCAAACCACTATGGCAAGTTTCTTGTGGGACCATTATTTCAATCAGTCACTTCTTATGAACCCAGTCTAAGGTACTCTGAAAGTGATCTGTCAAAGGACTAAGGCTCAGAGCTTATCCATCTTTACCCTCAGTGCTGTCTTAGACATAGACAACTGCAGTGGGTGAAAAAGTATGTATTAAGTTGAATTTGTACCAAACTACATTGTAGTTAGCTCTCAGCAGCACCAGTGTGTTCAAGGGATGAGTACAGGTCTCTGCTCACCCCTCCCCAGCACCATTTATGAGAGGCCACTGCTGCCCTTTGACCTTCTCCTTGGCCATTCTAGGACAACTGGACTATGTCCCTCACTGCAGCGGCCATGGCAACTTTAGCTTCGAGTCCTGTGGTTGCATCTGCAATGAAGGCTGGTTTGGCAAGAACTGCTCAGAGCCCTACTGCCCACTGGGCTGCTCCAGTCGGGGGGTGTGTGTCGATGGCCAGTGCATTTGTGACAGTGAATACAGCGGAGATGACTGTTCAGAGCTCCGGTGCCCAACAGACTGCAGTTCCCGAGGGCTCTGTGTGGATGGGGAATGTGTCTGTGAAGAGCCCTACACAGGCGAGGACTGCAGGGAGCTGCGCTGCCCTGGGGACTGTTCAGGGAAGGGGCAATGTGCCAATGGTACCTGCCTGTGCCAAGAGGGCTATGTTGGTGAGGACTGCAGCCAGCGACGGTGTCTGAATGCCTGCAGTGGGCGAGGTCACTGCCAGGAGGGTCTCTGCATCTGTGAGGAAGGCTACCAGGGCCCTGACTGCTCAGCAGGTAGGAAGGGGGACGTTCTGGGTTCTAGCTCCAGTTGGTTGGGGAGAAAGAATGGAGAGGAGGGGACAAAATAATTCCCAGTTTGGTAATACTCACTCGCTTGCTGTAGCAACTGTTTGCAAGTTCATAACAGTTGATGAGGTCATATTCAGAATAAGATCTGGACCACCACCCCTGAGACTAGAACCAAGACATGATAGTAGAGATGACAACGCCTTAAGGTCCTTAACTACTATTGTCCTTAAGGTAGGGTGCTTGGTTTATTAGCCTATCCTGTTGTCAAATAACACAAAAAACAGTCAGGTCAGTTATAAAAAGGTTTATTTGGGATAGCAGTTCTAGAAGTTCAAGGAAAGCTGGCTACATCTAGTGATAGCCTTCTTACTGGCAAAATATCCACATAGACCAAGGAGTCACATGATAAGAGAGAGGGATTATGGTGCATATTGTCTCATTTCCTTATTACTCTGCTAGGATTCAATCATGGGGTCCACTCTGATGAGCTAACTAGTCTGGCTCACTGAGTTTTTACTCCTTTTAATAAGTCAGAATGAGCATTAATTTCAATTCTTGAAGGCTAGAGGGACACAGGCAAACAATATTCAAATCACAGCAAACAGGAAAAGGTCACCGGACCATGCCAGGTAAAGCTGGTCTTAAACTCAGGACCAGTTGTACCTGCTGAAAACTATCTCCCTTGCCCATCAGCATCTTATATCACTGCTTAAGGGAGGATAGCTCCAGTTCTTTGTTTATCTGGTTAGCTTACAGATTGTAGGATGGAATTGGTTTATGAAATTACCAAGGAGCTGACATTCTAACAATTAGTATAGAATATTAAACAGACATGACTCATTTTGTTCCAGATGACTATAGCACAGACAGGAACCAACTCCATATGTCATTTCTATATTGTAGAAAATGACAGAAGAGTCATGTCTTACCATGGGGTTCTAAATCCTAAACCCAGCCGCGAGGGAGATGCCCATATTTCATGGGTCTAGTGGTGATTTTTATGTCTTTTTGCCCACAAATCATATTATTCCCATAGGTTTCTTTATTGTTCATCTCCTACCAACTAAATCAGTAACCATTGCCGATACATTTGTGCTCCTACAAGTATAGATTACATAACTGATCCTTTCTGTTATGAACTCAGAATACCTTCTGGGAATTTTTTTAAATAAATAAAAACAAACAACATTTTTAAACCTCCTAATTGAGCAATTCTACTAATTTCTAAAGGACAAGTCCTGGGAAGCCAGCATCCATAGCTTTTGTTGTTTAGCATCTGCATTTGTGGCTTCAAATTAAGCCCTTCTAAAGGATTAAGGACAACAAAAAGAGGATGATAATAGTTCACTGCTTAGAAAGAAATATTTTTCTATGTTTCATTTCTTCTATAGCCAATTATTTCATCTAGCCTCTCAATTCTGTTTACTGAATTGAAATTCCTTTCTAAAAGTGTAGTCATTATACCAATTATTCAACTGAAGTTGAAGTTAGCCCTCAGAACTCCTGAATCCCAAGCACAAGGGCAGCTGCTGGAAGCATGAAACATAACCTCGTTTCTACCAGGAGGGTGAGACTCCTGAAGGCCCTGTCCAAAGGATGCCAAGAGTCAACCTGAGTCAAGCTGCCTTGATGTTTTCCTATAGCTTGAGCACTTCTTAATACAATCAATATTTGTGAATCTGCATACACTTGTCATGTTCTAGACATGGGTTTCTACACGGTCAGGTCTATTTGTAAAACAACAACAATAACAACAACAACAAAACAACTTGATCTGATCCAGTGTTCAAACTGAACTGGAAACACGAGGAGGCCTTGGTCACATCCGACAAGATTCAGCAGCTACTCAGACAGCTGAATCTGGGTCAAGTCCAAACCTAGCATCCCTGCTACCTCTGACACAAGGGCTCTGCCCTGCTTGGGGAAGACTTCAGCAAACCCAGAGAGATTTTCTTTACTGCTTCAAAGTCCATGAGGAAGGACAGTTGCATAATCTCCATCTGTTTCTATAGCAACCCTTGAGCCACCTCTCAGTGCAGGAGGTACTCCTCTTAATGCCTGCCTTTAAAACCAAGTGCCATGGGTCTCTTCCAGAAAGGGATGTGGGCCATTATCTAAAGTGCTATTTTACTAGCTCTTTGTGAAGAGCACGTAGGAGTGGGGCCTATTTACTCACTGTGTTTGACATTTCTGGCCAGGTGCGTGCAAGACAGCTCCCAGGAGTGCAGAGCGAGAGGGGGCAGAAGGGTCAGAAAGGTGAAAACATCAAGAGGCACAAAGTAGACTTCCTTGTAGGTCACTATTTTTCTTTGGCAGGACATGGAGCATAGCTGCACACCTCGTGGACTTCATTGTGAGGCCCCCTCTATGGCAGCATCAGTTGACAGCAAGGCCATTACAGTTGACTTCTAGCCTTGCTCTCTGCTTATGGTATGCCAATGAGTCTTTCTGCCTTGTCCCCTGCCCATGCAAAGATAATATAACAAAACCTCCTGAGTTCTAGTACTTAAAACAAGCTTCAGAAAAACAAAAGCTCCGTTGAGCTTCTTATTTTACAGATTTGAAAAGCAGCAGTCAGACACAGGTTTTTCCCAGAGCCCACAGTCCATTAAGAGCAGAGTAAGAATGAGCAACCTGGTCCCCCACTAACTTTTTGAATTCTCTAGACCTCTTTTGAGATGCTAAACCACAGTTGCAAAATAAAATCGCTGTCATCAAATATACAATGAGTAGTCTTTTGACATAAATGCTGAGACCAGCAAATGGTTTTTGTTTGGTTTTGTTTTAATGAGAAACACCTGGAGTCCCTTGTGACTATCCACCCCATGACGGTGGTCAGCTCAGGAACTGGTGAGTGAGCTGTTGAATGCTCCCTAAGAGTGGATGGACAAGGTTCCCTGGAATTCAGTGAGATGTGTGAAGACTTCTCAGCATCGTTGCTCAGCTCTGTTGAGACAAGTTGCTCGACCTCTGTCTCCTGAAACCACTTGCTCTATGGAGCAAAACACAGCCTGGAACTGCCTTCCAGGGTGCTCACTAAGGTGCTCACTAGGTCTCACAAAGAATGCTGTAAAGGAGTGAGTTGCAAACACTTGGTACCCCCCACCCACTCATTGCATGAATCGCTTTCGTTGTTTGCTTTATAGTTCTGTATTGTTTGGTTTGATAGCAATGGCTGACACCTTCATTAACCATTACACCTTCACTCACCATAGCACTTCCACCACAGGTGTCCTCCCATTCAGATGTAAAGGCAGTATTCACTGTCTGAGATGAGGAGGATGAAGGCCTTATGATTCTAAATGTCCTGCTTAGATCACCCACCACTGTCATCATTAACTCTGTTTTTCTGGAAGAAAGAATCAAAAAAGGAATACACTGACTAGTTCCACAGGCCCCAAGAGTTGCCTTGAAATTTGGAATGACCATTTCTGCCCCTGACAGGAGGTGTCCTGTCAGTAAGTCTCAGAGAGAGTAAAGGTGTTGACTCACAAGTGGAGGAGGTGGCACAAGAAAAAGCTCTGTTGAACTCAAGTCTGGGTCATTTGGCCTGTTTCTCATGGAGCTTCTTTGCAGTCCTTGAAGCTGTGCATACATAAAAGAAGAAAGCAGGTGCGAACTGTAGCCTTCTCTGTGAAAGATCCGAGTTTAAGTCACTCTGCTATGACTTGGTTCCCTGGATTTTGGAGCATCCCTCCACGCAGCCTTCTTCTGTGATGTTAAGATTACTCTACCTACCTACCACAAAAGGATTTTTAATTAGTTAAATGATAGGTCTGACATACTTTATAATTGAAATAATTTATAACCTCAATCTAGAATTCTGTATTGGCTGACAGCTTCTCTAACCATTGTGCCTAAGTTCAAATTGTCACTCCTGTGTTTGCTTGCTGTAGGCCTCAGTTTCCCTATCTATAAATTAGGAGTAATAATAAAACCTATCCTGCTGTGCTGGTGGGAGGTTGAAATGGGATGACCCATTGTAAAGTGTTTACTGTTTTCCTGGTGCATAGCAAATACACACACATACACACACACACACACACACACACACACACAAAACCCACAAAACAAACAAACAAACAAAAAACAATAAAAAATAAGCATGCCAAATACCATGGGTTCATTTACAAATTTTTTAGCTTTGAAAGTTTGTTTAGAGTAAATTTTAAGACATGTGTGGAAATAATGATACAAAGCTACCATCCCAATAATCAGGGAGATCGGATTAGGCAGGGGGATTCTATGTTCTAATATTGCCTGGGCTACATTGTGACTGCTACACTGTGAAAACAAAGATAAATAAATTGATTAAATAAGAAAAAAGCATAGACTTACTCTTTCAGATAACGTTTATCTTCTTTACTCAAAAGAAATTTTATTTTCTCAACTGTTTAATACAGAGAATGGTTTGGAGCCAAAGTAAAAGTAAATGTGACTATTATGGCATTATAGACTTGTGATATTAATCTTTCCCATGAATCTTGGATCAGTTAAAGGAATGCTCAGTTCTCTTAGACAAGAATTTAAGGTTTCCCATGTGAGCTAGAGGAGGCAGGTGCTATCCTCTGGCTCCCATGCCCCTGTGAAAGCAACCAGTCTGGCCCTGTTTGTTTTTAAAGGTGAAAGTATTAGATAACCCAGACAGAAATTCAAAACCAATAGCAGCTCTTCAACCAGTGGGAACCTCCATCACATACCAACATGGAAGTTAATTACGATCACTTAAATCTTGGCCTGATCTTTGCTGTAATCTATGAGCAGATCCAATTATAGACACTAGAGTTAGCCTTCTAATTAGTCTTAAAGGTTCAATGATTTGATGCCCAGCATACAGTGAATCCTCACTTCCTAAGGGATCTGTACAAGAGAGGCTATTTCAATATGGTTTAACCTTTGGCGACTCTGCACAGCATTTGCAAAGCTGGACAAGTGAGAAAAGCAAAGCTCTCAAGAAGGCTTTCTGGTCAACCTCTCCAAGGTCAAGGCTAATGAAAATTAGTTTGAAACTAGTTACATCTGCTTCAAGACTTAAATACCATCCTTTTAAAAGGAGGAATGCTATAAGAAAGGACTACTGAGCATCTTCATTAGGCCATGAGGTACAGGACATCCCGTTTTGGCTTCTTATAATTTCTAAGAAAAACAAGAATTAGTCTTTATTTCCACTCGCTAAATCAGAATTGACTGTCAGGACAGTCTGACGGCAGTAATTTATTAAAGTACCAAGCTGCTTAACTGGTGGTGTGCTGTGAAAAATCTCACATCTGGCTGTATGAAGGAAAACAAACAAGTAAGCCTTCATTTGTAGCCTTTGCAAATGTCCATTGTGTAAGCACCTCCATGGTTAGTTTCAAGCTACTCCTGTGACAACATTAAACGTGCAGTTGGGAAGAGACATGCAACAGAACACAACTATGTAGTATCTACCAGAGATGCAACACACAAAAATCACCTTTTAGGCATAGCTAATTGTAAGATGCAGTGAGATGATTTTAAAATGAGGGGTATTGAATAATTACCTTTCAGACACAATTTGCTTAATTACTGCTTCATAATGTTTTATCTTTAACAATGACAATACCTGTGAGCAGTCAGGCAGAGTTCTTAAAAATTTGACAGTCAACTTTCACAAGGCAGTAAGGGGCCAGCTCCAGCACCACAATCATGTATGGTCATTGTGGAGTTTGGAATCTTTCAGTAGAGAACGAAGCCATGGATCCCAACACAACTTCAGACATGGAATGAGGGGGTGAGATGTAGCAAGAGAAATGGCAATCCTCTGAGCTCATGCTGTCTGTGTATTGCCTCCTGGTAGTTGCCCCTCCAGAGGACTTGCGAGTGGCTGGTATCAGCGACAGGTCCATTGAGCTGGAATGGGACGGGCCGATGGCAGTGACGGAATATGTGATCTCTTACCAGCCGACGGCCCTGGGGGGCCTTCAGCTCCAGCAGCGGGTGCCTGGAGATTGGAGTGGTGTCACCATCACGGAGCTGGAGCCAGGTCTCACCTACAACATCAGCGTCTACGCTGTCATTAGCAACATCCTCAGCCTTCCCATCACTGCCAAGGTGGCCACTCGTACGTACCATTTCCCCATCCTGCTTCATTTTTATTTTCTCCTACATGAGATCATGGGCATTCATGAAAGTAGTGTCTTTTCTTAATTCTTTAGGGATGCCTGCAATATTTTGCTCTTGGGGGGGTAGAGGTTTCAGATGTGGCCCATATTAAAAAAAAAAAAAAAAAAAAAAAAAAAAAGGACCCACTGGGAAGCAGGCATTTCTGATTACAAACAATATTTTAATGATTGAACACTGATTTGTTATAAGCTGGACTCAGCTGGAAGTCCAGGGAAGAGTGAGACTTATACAGACCTTTAGTTAGGGATTCAAAACTAAGAGCTTTGAAATATAATATAATAAACAAGGGCTAAATGTTACAGGTGGTTGTGTGCCAAGCAGAGCAAGGGGAAAAAACAATAGCAACATTATTTTAAGCTACAGATGATGGCATTTATCTCTAATAAAGATGTGATGTCATCTTTTTATGACTTTTATTTTACCAAAATACCCTAAGAGTCACTTTAGGAGTATAAGTTGAGGTTCTTGAAAATAACTTAGAAAACTGTCATGGAGAGAGTAAGAGCAAAAACATAGACACAAAGCAAGCTGAACTGTCTCCATGATTCAGAACTTCAGGAAAGTTTTTATTATTTCTTAATAACAAGGGGGGGCTCCTCTAGATCCTTATCTGTGTTCTGTGTATGCTTAGTTCTTCACAGAAAAATATAAGAGATAGCTTACCAAGTATTAACATTGAATCTGCTCAAAAATAAAATAAGAAAGGAAACGCTATTTCTGTTCTTTGTATACTTCTGAGCTCTTAAATTTTTACAAAGAGTCTGTATCACTTTCAACTTTCCAAAACTAAGATGAGCAGCTCTGAGGAAAGAGATTTCCAGTAGTTGGGCAGCAGGCTGTATTCTTCTGCCCCAGTTCTAGTGCAGAATCTGCACTGCAGATGCCTATCCGCCTTATAGAGACAGCGAAGAAAAACTAGATTCTACAAAGAGAAGAGCATCTGAAGGATACAGGCTGAGAGGCACAGACTAGCAGTAACAAGAGAACGGAACAAGAAGTGGACCATGGAAACAGGGGCCCTCAGAATTCAGAAAACCCGTGGGGTCTATAAAGAGAACTTATGACCATATAGGGAAATACAAGCTCTGAGCTCATTTTATACAGGTCTCAAATGACAAATGACATTTGGATAACAAATGCCAGGAAAATTCAGAAGAAAGAAAATGTCAAGTTAAAAGAGTTGGTCTCAAGGTTCTCAAAGAGGTCAAAGACTGAGATTTGAAAGATGTAAAGACAGGGACACGGGCTTAAGAAGTCACCTTTCTCCACTGGCAGGTGTCTAAAGTCTTAGGATAATAATGGACTTCTCCTGAACGATGAGTATGTTAATCTACCTATAATTATCTCTGTTTATATCTGACCCTCTTAAAAAATAAAAAATCGGTGCCTGAAAGCTAGTTTTAAATATCTGCAATGATTGTGTGGAGGCAAGTCACCGTCTGCTCCTTTCCCACTGTGCTGGGGCATGAGTCACCCCTGGAGTGCCTGGTCTATCCAGAAGCTGCTCCTCTCTGATCCACACCCATGTCTTGATGTGGTTTCCATCTCTGATGGCTTTCATTGTGCCCGTTCAGGGCATCCCCTCAGGCTAGCTCCTAGGTGACAAAGACAAAGTCCTGTAAACTCACCTAACATCCCTTCGAGGGGCTTCAGATTCAGCCTTGCCTTCCTACCAGGGAAGCTAATCCACAGGAAAAACTAATAATAAATTAACCAAGAATCTGTCCTTTTCCAGTGGGAACAGCCTGAGAAGCAACACTAACGAGGGAGCAGGCTTCCTAGAGAACTGTGAAAAGTCACACTATCGTATTTCAGGGCTGGTGACTGGAACTCCATCAGGACAAGCATACTTCACCTCACTAAACCTGTATGTGTGTGTATGTGTGTGTGTGTGTGTGTGTGTGTGTGTGTGTGTGTGTGTGTGTGTGTGTGTNTGTGTGTGTGTGTGTGTGTGTGTGTGTGTGTGTGTGTGTGTGTGTGTGTGTGTGTATGTGCGCGCGCGCGTGCATGCGTGTGCGTTTGGGGGGAACAAAACTAGGAAAACAAACAAGGTGAGCAAGAGAAGAAAGGAGAGAATTTAGAGAAGATGAATTGAGACCAACAATTTGTATTTGCCTATGCTTCCTTGGTGTACAGAAAGCGGGAAGTTCAGACCATCCAAGGGGTAGTGGTTTGAGTCTCAGCACATTCCGTACACCTCAGATACTCAAGAAAAGCATCCAGTTTTATCATGAAGCTGGCTTATCCCACATCTCCAACCAGCCACGTCTGTGTCTCCCTTTTCCTGGATGTCAAATAGGAACATTGAGATCAGAAACTGTTGCCTCCCAGGAATCCTGCACGGTACCTAAAGGTAGCATTCGAGTCCTCTGAGAAAGGCTTTTTATTGAGAGCCAGGATCTACCACACGAGAGAGGAAGAGAAAACATGATTCTTTAAAATTTTAACCTTAACATTTTCTATTATGAGATAGAAAGGACAAAACTAATGATTACGGGGCTGGTGAGATGGCTCAGCGGGTAAGAGCACCGACTGCTCTTCCAAAGATCCTGAGTTCAAATCCCAGCAACCATATGGTGGCTCACAACCATCCGTAACAAGATCTGATGCCCTCTTCTGGAGTGCCTGAAGTCAGCTACAGTGTACTTACATTTAATAAATAAATAAATCTTTAAAAAAAAAAAAAACCTAATGATTACATTTGTTAAGTTTGCTCATGCATTCACTTGCGCTGAGCACCTAGACCACATGACAGTGTGCTGGCCCTGCCATGGAGACTCTGTCTGCAGCAGGATTGGCATTGCCCACCACACCTCTCCTCACCCAGGACACCAAGGGAGGTCACAAGACACAGCACCGGGAAGTGATCTCTGCCCCTGCCAGGGATGGCCATGACATTGCCCCACATTGCTGTGTTCCAGATCTCTCCACTCCTCAAGGGCTACAGTTCAAGGCGATCACAGAGACCACCGTGGAGGTGCAGTGGGAGCCCTTCTCTTTCTCCTTCGACGGGTGGGAGATCAGCTTCATTCCAAAGGTAACACTCAACTGTGAACTCACTTAAACAAGCCTGATTTGGTATATTCTGATTCTCAGCTGAGATTTAGGGGCGGCAAGGAAGGTACTGTCCTAGGAAAGTCCCAGAGCTACCGAAGACACAAGACGTGCTGTGAGCGTCTGGGCCATGGGATACAGTCCTCACACAAACCAGAGGGCTATCTAAGACGTACAACCCGAGCTCAGCTCTCTGTCTTGGATGATGGGGCATGTGGGAAGCAGTGCTAATATCTAGCTGCCTGCTGAGAGGGTTTGGAGGAGCTATGTTTGTAGTGAGCCTTGAAACCAAGCTTCAGAAAGTTGAATCCTTAGCATAAAAGAGCAGCCAAATGGAACCAGTCACACAGTCAGTCAGTCCATAGGCAAGTGTAGAAAAAGTTAGCATATGGGCTTCAGCCTCTGAAGGTCAGAGATGTAAAACATAATCTTGGTTTTCCCGAATTAGTCAAAAATGAGTTTCCACTCCATTAAGCAAAATTTTCATTAAACAAATTCATTACTATAACTTGTGAGTTAAGGGTATCCTAAGAGTCTTCTCTGGTCTTTAGAGCAGTGTTTCATTTGATGAGTCCCAGAACTGTCTGCAAGTCACCAGAGCTGCTCCAGTTTCCAGCATTGTTGGCTCTGCTCATATCCCCTCTAAGCATCACTCATGGATGTGGAGTTCAGCGCACTCCTCCCCTCTGTCTTCATCCTTCACCATCAGAAAGCATTTTTTGAGTCATTCATCAGACTTAATGACAACCGACACATTTTTGGCTAACAAGACAGTGGTTTTTTTTTACTGTTCTTCTACTCCAAAATTCCTGCAGCCACGACTATTGTAGCTACAAAAGACCTTCCAGTAAATGGAATGGGAGTCTTCATTTTACATTTAGTTTTGTTTAGTCTGTGGAGACCAAGACTCAGAGATCTTAAGTGACATCATCTGCCAGGTTTAAGACAAAAACCCCAAGTCTCGGGCTCTACTCCAGAACTTTCACACCCCCGTGTGGGTATAGTCAGGTCACAGCAAGCTCAATACACCTAACCAGATGTTCTGTACAAATCTGTTAGGATTTGTCTTATATGAGTTAAATGGCCAATAAAGACTTGCAGGCAACTGGGTTTATAACAAGGCAGGAAGAATCATGTCTTCCTGCTGCTCAGGCAGGGAAAAAAAAAACCATCACATCCTCCTGCTCTACATATAATATATAAAATTTTGACTGAGAGACAAGCCAGCCAGGGCAAGCCAAGATCAAATAAATACATGGCTGCATGGAATAGATGCCATAATGTATAGGTTGAAACAACGGGGGGGGGCATTTATCACATTGATTTATAAGAACATGCCTATACGTTATATATGGGGCTCGCCGGGACATAAAGACCAAAGAACACAGAAGAGTAGCAGGGTTACACAAAGGCCCTCTGTCTCTGCTATTTCCAAAGCACAAGTAGGTAGATGGGTAGATGATAATAGGAAGAATGCAGGTAGGTAGGTAGGTAGGTAGGTAGGTAGGTAGGTAGGTAGGTAGGTAGGTACATACAGAGGGGGAGAGAGAGGACAGATAGATTAATGTTGACAATAAATCTTGAACCTAACATCATCAAATTGCTTTTTCACATTTCCTTTTCCACACATTCATCTCCTTTCTCTCTCTCTCCTATTTCTATTTCATTCTGTGTTTCTATTCTTTTTCTTTACACCTCATGTTATGAGTGAAGGGAAAACATGACAATGACAGATTGTCACCAGGGTCACACCATAAGAAAAGGAACGGAATAAGACAACAATTCTGGGTTTTGAAGCAAATCTGGTAATGTCTTAGATTTGAATACTGCATATATATGTACTATGTATATGCACAAGCAAGTATTATTATTAACAGATAATCATCACAATAAGTGCCCCAAATCTGATAACATTGATCATGACCATAGAACATTAACTCTTTGACAAGAGTCAATCTGCACCACCACATGACTAGATTTTATTGGCAAACTTAGAAAATCCCTGATAGGCCAAAGAAATGTTGTCGAGAAATGGTTCTTATTGAGCCTGTTGGGCTTGTTCCTGGCCCCAAGCACTCTGCTGACAGTTCATGGGGAACAGATGTGGTCAGTTTTTAAATTTCCAGTCTGCACAATTTCTCTAACCATATTTCTTTCCCAGTGACCCCTCTGATTTCTCTGTTTCTCCCCGCTCTCCAGAATAATGAAGGAGGGGTGATTGCTCAGCTCCCCAGCGACGTTACATCCTTTAACCAGACAGGACTGAAACCTGGGGAGGAGTACATTGTGAATGTTGTGGCTCTAAAGGAACAAGCCCGTAGCCCTCCTACCTCTGCCAGCGTCTCCACTGGTAAGTGCCTCTAGCTCTTCCATGGCTACCCAGAGAACTGCTAGCCATGGACGGGTGAAAAAGATTCTATGATTCCTCAGAAAGCTGAAATGATACAGGGACTTGGAAATGGACATACTCTGCCAGATCCTAGCAGAACATATTCCTTAGTGCTCACCCTTGCACGCATACAAACTGGAGAAAGTGTTCCACGGAGGAAATTCTCTATTAATAGTTCCAGTATGTTTCTACTAATCTCACTCATTAAGCCTCATCCACTGATGTCTGATTCATAAACCTTGAAACTAGCGAGATCCAACCCATTCTTGCCTACTTGGAGAAATTCAACCAAACTTTCCCAAACATCAATCTGTTTAATAACACCTTCTCCACTGAATTAGTATGAGGATTAAACTAGATGCAGTGCACTACATAATTAGCACTATACTGTTGCATGCTTAATACTTACTATTACACACATATACATGAGAAAGGTGCTAGAAGTAGAGCCAGTAGGGGGCAGACTCTTTGAAAGCAGTAGGCAGAGTTGAGTCACTGAGTCAGGTGATGGCTCAAGTTGATTATTCTTTTGGTGTCCACAGCTTACCTCATTCAGGGTCATTATATTTTCAAGATCAATTCATTAGTTAGGTCATATTTTGCCTTATTGTCCTCTTAGCTGACAAAGGATGTTCAGCTTCAGGGCTGTAACTTAGCAACTGTGATATACACCCGTGTGATTCCTGAAAGTTGCCGAGAAGTGATAAATAGCATCTGGTACTAGGTATTTTGTCTCCCATTTGTTGACAGAGGTTAGATGTGGAGCTTACACAAGTTTCCTTGTTAGCAACAAAAACTAAGATGAGTATTCTTTTTCATAAACAGAAATTGACATACTACAAAGCCAACCTTAGGTGGAGAACAAAATGTTAGTTTGGGTAGAACGGGCAACCACAGCACTATTCAATAAAGCTATGGTGTAGCTTGATTGCTCAAATTTAGATATTTGTGTCCAAACTAACAGCATCAGGTTCTAAGACTTAGAGATTTAGTCTAGAAAATGTTGAATTTTTTTTTTTTTTTTAACTATTGTGGCATTAGCTTAGGTTGTGTTGGTGCATCAGGGTTCCAAAGCCAAGTCAGGATCAGGAGGAGATCTGTACCTTTAATAATTTTTCTCTCATATTATTAACCAGGAAAGTTCTGTTTTGATCTTTTTTCTATTTTGTTCATCCATTTAAGTTTATCTTTTCTTATAAACAATGTTTTATTATGGGGAGGAGGCTCAAGAAATAAGTTATAATAAAGTGGGTTTCAGAAGAAACCCCATGGAAGCAAATTCATGGTGATCTGAAAGACTCCCCATAGAGCCACGGGCACAAATCTGTCCCCCAAGGTTATGCTGGATTCTGAAAACTAGACGTTTGCTACCAGGATAGATAATTCACTTCTGATATGGAGTGTCACCAGACAATTCCTATGCCTGACATTAAAAAAAAAAAAAAATTATCAGGTGAAAGACTAAAAAGGAAAGATGCCTCAGAAAAGGAGAGGGACCATTCCAGCTGCGTAGCTTGCTTCCCCAAGTATGGAGGGCACTTAAAGAAGCAGTCCAACTCTGTCTCAGTTTTATATCCAAATGAATTTTTAAAATAAAATTTGAAGTGCTTTTTAAGAGTTCCTTAAAATTAAAAGCTCCAGATTTAGAAAGCCATGGGAAAGCTGAGCAGCTTTCAATTAAGAAAAGAAGTCCTACTTAATGGCTTTGTGCAATGTACAAAGTTACAAGAAAAGTGTAAAAAAAAAGAAGAGAACGATGAAGAAAAAAAATACAGAACAAAATTGTATTTGTGTAGAAATTCGTGCTGAAATTGAAATCAAGGTTTCTACAGCCTTGATTGGAACAGGTCATTAAGACCAGTTGACCAAAGAAGAGTGGTATCCAAGATGCAGCAGGAAAAAATGGCTGACTCCCATCCCTGTCTGCTGCTTTTAGGAAACAATCATTTGATTATTTCCTTCTGCTAAGGTCTGACCTACAGCAACCCCCTCCTGTGAAGCTCTGAGTCCTCATCTGCACTCAGACTGGCTTTTTCCAGGCAGACCATTTTATGAATGCAAATACAAGACCTCCTGCAGCTAACGCCCTCTGTGCTACATAATCACATTCTAATATGGCCAATCCATTATGATTAGGGTTTTTGGATCTAAAGAGTTGAAGGAAAAAAGCCTTATGTGGTTATCTGATTTTCTCTGATGTCTTTTTTTCATCCTCCCTCAAAAAGCTCCAGTTTAAAAAAAAAAAAAAATTCTCCCATCCCTTTTGCAAGGAAAAAGAGGCTCGTCCATTCCTTTCATTCACTCAGCACTCTTGAGTGTCTACAGCGTTTCAGACATTGAACTTAAGTCATAGCTAGGAGGGCATCTAGCCACCCTGCGACTAAAGTAAGTAAAATAGCAAAGGTCCAAGTCACCTAAAGCTGTAGTGTGGGGGAAAAGGCAGATGTTTTCTGTTTAAACACATGGTTACCTCGAGTATGATAAATAGAACTTCATTTTAACTCCAAATCAAATGGCACCAACATGATCTAGTGATTATCTTTGTAGCTGATACTAGACTGTTCAATAGGAAATAGCAATGGGCTGAGAGTCGAGCATCTAGAAAATGGCTCACATTTGAAAAGTTGAGGAACTAACTCTAGGTTAGCCTGCAGTCATCCTGATGGAGACACCCATGCTGGAGACAGAGTTGAAAGTGGCCCAATGTGTACGAGCTTAAAAACAAATCCTAACCAAAAATTACAGAGGAATCTATGGAAAGTTACTTAAACTAACTGAAGCAAAAGAAGATTTACTGGAAGGACATAAATTGTTTCCTAGAAACCCAGGACCAGAAATATATGTACCTGTGACTCATAAAATATTTGAACCATAAAATGGAATATCAGAAATTGAGTTACTCTCTGTATCTTTCCATAAGCCCACACAGTGACTCATTTCTGCTTGTCTGTATACCTATACCTCCCTCCTCTCCCACTTCTCTTCTCTCCCTCCTCCCCTTTTCTCCTTCCTCTTACTCCTCCCTCTCCTCTCTCTCCTCTCCTCTCTCTTCTCCTCTCCCTTCTCTTTCTCCCCTCCTTCTCCCTTCTCCCTTTCCTCTCCCTTCTCTCCCTCCTCTCCCTCCTCCACTCTTCAATTCTATGCTGCTCACCTCCACATCTAATGCTCCCTATTTCTCTGGAAGTGTAGTAGAGAATCTCCACACCAGCCCAGCCTCTACACAGGCTAACGAAAGAGACAACTTCTAGCACCAGAGAACTTGGAGAACACTTCGTGTCCTGTGTCTTCAGTCTCAGAAAAATGCAGGCACTTGTGGAAGGAGAGAAAGAAAGAAAGAAAGAGAGAGAGAGAGAGAGAGAGAGAGAGAGAGAGAGAGAAACAAGTCTAGAGTAGAAGCCCTTTTAATTCAGATGAGCACATTTTCTTGACTGGCATGTTTCATGTCCACACATGCAAATGCCAGTCTGGTTGTCTAAGCCAAATAAAGCTAGATAGGAATAACTTCTGAATTCTCATAATGAGACTTTGGCAACCACGTCTGGGTCTCATTTGTCTCTATTAACTCATAGAGCTTTCATCTGGGCCCAGTGAAGATAAGATCTGGGCGACAGGCACAGGCCAGAAGTTTCTTCTCTCCGCCTGGGCCATGGCCTCTGAAAGAAGTAGGTCAGAGCCATCCAAGCTAGTAAGTGTCCTTCCCCTGCCCAGACTGAAATGCCAGCACCTGAAACATATTCAATGAGTGGAGAAAGAGCCCAAGTTCCAGGAGAACTGAATGCCAGGGTCCATGGTGTCAACAATCTGTGCTCCAGGAAGGGACTTCCTCTTTTGTATCTCATATTCCCCATCTATACAATGAGCGAGGAAACCCATCCCACTGTAAACAGATGCCAAAGGCGGCTTACTCCTGAATCAACATCGTGTTCTGTTTCTCGTGCAGTCATTGACGGGCCCACACAGATCCTTGTCCGAGATGTCTCTGATACTGTGGCTTTTGTGGAATGGACCCCACCTCGAGCCAAAGTTGATTTCATTCTCTTAAAATATGGCTTGGTGGGTGGCGAAGGTGGGAAGACGACCTTCCGGCTGCAGCCTCCCCTAAGCCAGTATTCAGTGCAAGCCCTTCGACCTGGCTCCCGCTATGAGGTATCCATCAGCGCAGTCCGGGGGACCAATGAGAGTGATGCCTCAAGTACACAATTTACAACAGGTGAGACTGGGGTGGGGAAAAGGACCGGTTCTGGGAGACAACATGATGATGTTATTGTAGCCAGAGGACATTAACACAGAGAGAGAGAGAGAGAGAGAGAGAGAGAGAGAGAG
>NC_034594.1:132764690-132805456 GCF_900095145.1 Mus pahari
GAGAGAGAGAGAGAGAGAGAGAAGGAGGAGGAGGAGGAGGAGGAGGAGGATGCATGTTGGGCAGCCCTGTTAGTGCAGAGGCTACAAGAAGAAAATTAGAGGTTTTGGGGGCTCCTGTTACTGTCGCTATTCCAGCAATAAGAAAAGAGTATCACCAAGTAGGGAGAGCTGGGCTCCCATCCTCACTCTGCCACCCAAATCTGTGACTTAACTTCTTTTTTCCTTCCACGAATCTCTGATTCTCATTTCTGAAGTGATAAGTTCGTCCAGAATACATGTGAGCATCCATATTGTTGGCCTAAATGGCAAATCTGTGAGAGTCTGAGAAGGTGCCTGTTTCTTGAGATACTTTACTGCCATTTACAGGAAGCTATAGAAATTCTCTAAGCCTGAAGTGGTTGCATTACAATAAACACTCTTCAGTCTTGTGCAAAGCTCAACCTGCGTAGTCATCAGCAAACTGAGGTCCCTGAGTCGATCTGCCATTTGCAGCCTCTAGCACTGAGGCCACTTGGTAGAAGATAAGCCATAGACACAGCCATGAGTAATAGAAAGATGAGTTAAACCCATTATAATTCTTTTCACCCTTGAAATGATACCCACAAGAAAGCGTCCTAAAAAAAAGCTTCCTTGAAGAGGTTTCTCAGCAGTCAGAAAAGCCAGGCCTCAGGCTGACTAACTTTCTCATTCAGAACGCAGAAGCCTGAGCAGCCAGTGGCTAAGAATGATAAGAATGATAGACCTCACTCAAGGAAGCACGGTCCTGTGGTCAGGTTAGACTAAGTTCCTATGGATCTAGAGGGTTGGTCTTGCCCTCTCTTCCTTGGAGAGGGTACATGTCAAAGAATGATTTTGCCAGTTCCAAGTTGCTCCAAGGATCAAAGAAAACGGATCCCACCTAGAAGATCTAAGAACCATTGTCTTCTGAAGAAACACTAGGGCTGGTGAGATGGCTCAGTGGGTAAGAGCACCCGACTGCTCTTCCAAAGGTCCAGAGTTCAAATCCCAGCAACCACATGGTGACTCACAACCATCCGTTACAAGATCTGACTCCCTCTTCTGGAGTGTCTGAAGACAGCTACAGTGTACTTAAATATAATAAATAAATAAATCTAAAAAAAAAAAAAAAAAAAGACACACTAATATAACCTATGTGTCTGACCTTGTGTTGTCGCAGCTTGAGAGTCTGCTACAAGACAAAAGCTCCAAGAGTATGCAATAACCAGCTCACCTTCTTTATCTAGATTTTTGCACCTGCAAAATCGGAGCTCCATTGTAGCAGATGGCTGAGTGTTACAGTTGGACAGATTTGCAAACTGAATGACTGGGAAAGACATAGACTAGTCTGCCCATTAGAAATCCTGGCGTACTACTGAGGTTAGGACTCAGGAACAGCCTGAGATTGGACCTTATAGCAGCTGTCCCATGAGAGAGGGGAATGGATTCTCGGTGCCCAGACTTTGCTGCGCAACTCACCACTTAGGCAAGCCCATCTTTCCCAGTAAAAGAGAACAGTCAAGAGTCTTATGATGAGCTCCTCCCACAGGAGCAAACCAGTGTGGACACTGGTCAACTTTCCCCCTAAAAACAAGTGTGGCTGCTGGCAAGAGTCAGGAGGCAGGTAGGGTCAGCCAGACACTCTTTAAGTTCTTCTCAAAATCCCTGGTACCAGACTCCACTGCCTTGCCTGGAGTGTAGCCAATGGACTGTTCCAGCAAACACACCTTGAGATTCCCCCAAAGACTAAGTGTGCTTCTTAGAAAAAAGCAATCAAACTATTCTCATTTTTCTTCCTTTCTCCTCCAGTTAGGCAAAAATGTTCACATAATAGCATGAGGAAGAATGGTCCTAAAAGATCCATTCTTGGTCATGGTCAATCGAGTACTGGTATCTGCTGTGGGCCACATGTTCTGCATTCTTCTCTTAATTTCAAGATAGCTTGTATTTGAAAGTGGCTCCTTTGTGCTCTGCTCCGATAATGAGTTTGAAGAGGCAAGAAAAGAGAAGGGGGCTCTCAAGCAGCATGAGCAGAAGCAAACTCTTGATGTACGGGTCAGCAAGATGGAGCCACACTGGCTGGTAGCCCAGGAAACTTCCAATCAAGACAATTGCATCCCACCTCCTCTGAGGGAGCTCCCCCAGAGGCTCAGTTCACCATGGCAGGATTCTCAGTTTCCTGTTGCCTAGTAGATTGGCAGCTGTTAGGTGGCTGCTTTTCCATGCAACCTTTCGGCCTGCGCCTCAGACCCATGCCCGCTCCCTTCGTCTCCCTTAGGAGAGAGGGAAGTAGGAGCGGGTAGAGACAAATAGCTTTGCAGACAGATTCTTCAAGTCCAGAGTTGGCAGATGCCAGCAGAATGATGAAAGGTTGTACAGACCCTCACGGGTAGGGCCCTCAGTCATTTCAGAATTCCGCTTAAATTCAAATTAAGCAAAGTGTTTTTCCAGGTGATGGCTTCGACACTAGGAGCGCACTAATTGCACAGGCAATTAAAACTGAGATTTGCTTCCTGCATGGAGAATAGGATCTTAGTCTGGGTCTTAGAGCTGCTCTGCTAAGAAGAACCCTGGTGCAAGAGACAAAGGCCAGTAATTAGAAGGAAGCCAGACTAGGAAACCTAGAGTCCCTCCCCCACTTCTGCAGCCTCAGGAGGACTCTGGGGACAGTTTCTCTCTCATGGAGGACTTCACTCTGAGCAGAGTTCTCAAAGGACTTAGGCACCTGTGTCTTTGACCTGGATGACCCATACCTGTGCTTAGTGCTTCTTATGAGTTGAAAAGATGCTAAAGCTCTGACCCCCTGTTTGTTTGGCGATAGGGTCTTCACAGATGAGCAGATTGAGGTAAAGTCATTGGGATTGGCCCTAATTCAACAACTGTGTCGTTATCAAAGGGGCAAACCAGGACAGAGACAGGCATGCACATAGGACATGCCATATGAAGTCGGAGGCAGAAAATGGTCAGGGGATACCCAAGATGGCTAGAGAATCACACGATGCTGAGAGAGATGTCATAGACTGCCTCACAGCGCTCAGAAGAACACAACCATGGCATGCACATACCAAGTGCGTATCAAGCTTCTAGGCATTGCTTTCCTCTGCAGACCCCAGCTTGGGCTGTCTTGTGTGGCAGCCCCAGGTAACAAATACAAACAGCCAGAGTTGGGTTTCCCTCCCCCCCCCCTCTTCACTGGTGACTCCATTCTGGGATTCTCCAACATGTTACTTTACGAATTCAACCTGGAAGCCTTTGACCCCCTTAGACAAGATGCTGGTTGTGGACAGCAGAGAGACATCTTGTTTCTGCAAGGCTGGCTGCCTTTGTCACAGCTGTTCTGTTCCCTCACCACCTCACCTCAGGCAGTCTCAAAGCCCTCAGCTAAACATATTTAACAAGCCATTTCTAAAGGCTTGGAGGGAACAATTAAGGTTGAGATGTGGGTGGGACACATTCAGTTACTTACCATGTACCTTTTGAACATCCTCTGGGGCCACGAGCACTGTTCTAGGCACGGACAGAGGCTGTAGAGTGAACAGATAAGAGCCCATTTCACATGAATGGCCTCCAAGTGGGTGGGAGGACTGGGTGGTCACGGGAAAAGCAGAATGAGAGATCATTTCCATCATAATTTCTGAGATAGGGAGGAAAATGGATAAGACAGAAAGAACGCTTCTCTGGATTGAGGCTACCCCTCTGAGAAAGTGGCACTCCAGCTAAGAACTGTAAGACCTAAGTCATGCAAGAGCCAGAGAACATTCCAGGCAAACATAGCAGCTGGTCCAAAGGCTCTGGAGTACAAATTAGCTTGATGTGTCTCAAGAACGACTGAGTAGAGGTGTTAATAAGGTCTGCCCACTCAGTGCCCAGTTAGACCAGCACTGTTGCAATTAGAGCATGAAGCAACAGAAAATTTTAAACAGAGGGAAAAAAAAAATCTGATCTACCGACTATTCTCAAGACTAGATAAAAAGGTTAGTACCAGAGTTCACAGACACAAGTCCCTCCAGAAAGGCCCCGTTGTCCATCTGTCTTTGCTGGCATGTTTCAGAGACCTGCTCAGTTGCCTCCTACATGGATGTCCTCCAGCTGTTCTTTCTAGACCCAGAGAGAGCACTGATCTCAACTCTGCCCAGTTCTGACACTCTCTGCCCAAGCTCATTCTAGGAATGAGCACTTCTATAATTACTGAGAGCCGAACAGCTGCTCATTTCAGATAAAACACTATCCCCTCCCGTAGAGTTCAGGGCCTACAGCCATTAGATTGCACTCTATACCCTTATAAAAAGAAGAACTCTCTAAGATAACATTTTCTAAGTATAAGATAGGTCCCCACCTTAACCCTGATTAACTGTCTTTACCTCTGCAGTGGTTAGTATGCATCAACTTGACAGAATTTAGAGCTATCTAGGAGATGTACTTCTGGGCATGTGCGTGAAGTTTTTAGATTGGGTTAATGAAGGAGCTACCCACCCCTAATGGGAGGAATAAATTCTGTGAGCTGATATTCTAGATTGCATGTAAAGGAGAAAGCGAGCTGAGCATCGAGCTGAGCATCCGCTCTAATCCTTCTACGTTCTGGTTGTGGATGGATACAGAGTGACCAGCTGCCTCATTCTCTGTACTCACTGGGAGTCAAAATAAACCCTCTTTCCTTTAGTAGCTTTTGTCAGCTACTTTGTTCCAACAAAGAGAAAAGTTACTAACACAGTCCCCACTCAGTTCAGGCCACAGCCTCTTTGCCATATCTTTCTCCCTATATATCATTGTTCCTCACATGTGTCTGCCCCTATGCTCTATGTCCATCTAACTCCTGGAGAAATTATGTACATACACTACATCAAGAGAAAACAGTATCCAGTATGATAACACAGGTTGAACGAAGACTAATTTCTCAGAAAAATAAGCTGCAAAGACATCCATCTGCTCAAGATCCCCCACACCCACACTCAGTTGACATCACACAACAGAAGCCTCTGTGTTCATATGGATTCACAGCAGTCTCCTCTCCCACAGGAACAAACGGGGGTGGGCTACTTGCCTGACGCTGGCAAATTACCACAGTCTACTTAGAACAAATAACTGGACCACCTCAATGTTAAATTCATGTCCCAATGGCTGGAACTATTTTGGACTTTTTAAGTGACAGATTTTTCAAGACAATACTTTCTTACACAGCATGTTCTTACATTTCCCCTCCTCAAGTAAGACTGTGCAGGTAGCCAGTCCTGGGGAAAAGAAATATCTCCCAGAGATGATGGGAGGAAATGACAATAGTCATTGGGGTTCTTAGAAGCCTAAGAACACACATTCAGGTGCCAGGAAGGTCACTAGAGATAACAAGTCATCCATCCAGGCTTAGACTCCTACATTTTTGTATCTGGTGTCATACTCTGCATTTTACATGCACATCTAATCTGTAGACAACTACAGTATCTTCCCCTTTTCCCGAAGATGGCCATTCAGTTCTAAGAAAGAATTGTTGGTGGTGCCATTGTTTTAGGTGTCAAAAGTGGTTCACACTGAAGCCTGACTCCAAAGCCCACACTCTTTCTTCCCACTGTAACACATACCCCATCCAAATTGTAAATTTCCAACTTGCATGCTGCTCAGTTATACCAGTGCAAGAAAGCCCACTGCAAGATAGCTCAAAATCAGCAATCTATTCCATTTTAACCTCTTGGGATTGTCCCTTGTTTTCTCCTACTGGGTTATCTTTTATCTTGCTTTTAAACTTCTGATATTAGACAGCTCCTTTTCAAGTTTCTAGAATGCTACTTGAATTTTCAGATGGTATAGAGCAAACATAAAATTCATTGACATCCAATTCCACATCATGTGACCCACCCAAGGAATCATCATGGTAGAACAAAAAAGGGGGAAGCAACACCTTCAAACTTTATTCAGATGAGAGGCCAGATGAGGTCAGGGGGTGTGGGCTCTCACCTCAGAAATTATTAGCACTCAAGATGCACCCTGAATGTGTGGAATTATATACAATGTTGGTGATATCTGTTTATTTTTAGAGATTGATGCTCCCAAGAATTTGCGAGTGGGTTCCCGCACAGCAACTAGCCTCGACCTGGAATGGGATAACAGCGAGGCCGAAGCTCAGGAGTACAAGGTTGTGTACAGCGCCCTAGCCGGTGAACAGTACCATGAAGTGCTGGTACCCAAGGGCATCGGCCCAACTACCAAGACCACCCTCACAGGTGAGCAAGACCTGTCTTTCGGTTGTTGAATCTGTATCCCCACTGCTCTCTCCTCAACTTATTTATTTCAAACTACTCCACCAACAAATCCTACTGACTTAATATATTAAGTATCTAATAAATACATCCCCCAACTTTAGAGTGCATAGCTATCAATCATTCCAAACTACTGTCATCTCTTTTAACCATGGCAATAATCCCCTATACTTTTTAACTCAATCTAATCCATTCTTTATTCCAGCAACATGGAATAATTTCCCAAAGTACACTTTTATTATCCACTATATGACATTCTAGACATCTAGCATTGCCTTTAGGATGAACAGTCCCCCCAAGGCTGGCCTGTTTTCTTTACTTCCCCTAGTCTACCTCATCTTGATGCCCTGGTGGTCTCTGTGCTCCTGGCCCACAGGTTCGCTTCCTTCATGTCCTCAAACACACTGTGCCTCCTGCCCCAGGGTATTCTCACTGTATAGCTCAGGCCAGGTTCCCTTTTAGCACCTGAATTTACATGTTACTGAACGAGGAGCAAGGTCAAACTGACCTACACTCAAACAATCCCTCTCTACATGTGGGCTGGATTATTTGATCTTGACCCTACACACCTAAAGCTCCACAAAAGTCAGTCTACATTTATTTTGTTCATTGTTGAATTCAGGGTTTAGCACAATGCCAACCATATATTGGATCCCAGATCAGCACTTTTAAAATAAATGAATGATAAAGTTAATGAACAAAGCTGCAAAAACTTACAGTGAGAGCCTGGTCATGCCTTCTGTATCCTATAAAGAGTCTGAGTTTGCCAGAGGAGAGTAAGGGTCCATTGAGGGATTTTATGTATTTATGTGTTTACCTACTTACTTTCTAAGACAGGGTCTTACTGTCTAGCCTCGGCTGGCCTCTATCTCATGATCCTCCTGCCTCAGCTTCCTGAGCGATAAACTATACAGTAGCAGCATAATTGGGGAAGGGATTTTAAGCAAAGCAGTGTAATAAATAGATATGTATAGACAAGGGTCAGAGATAGACAGACTGGCCAGGAGTCTGTTGGTGATGTCAGAGAGGAAAAGATGGTGTATGGTCTGAGGCAGTATGCTAGGTCAACACAATGCCTGGCTGGCATTAGGGAGGTGATGACAGATCTTTGGGGAGATGGGACTCAGTCATGGCTCCTCCTGATCCCATGGGAGGGATAACTATCCAAGAAAATATACCTGTTAGACCTCACCAAAAGGTGGGTGCTTGAGGAATGGCATGTGGCTTTCACATGAGGGATGAACGACACAAAATGCTGTGGGGCAGAGACTTGCCCTTGAGCCCACAGACTTCATTCAACTTGTGTCTTGCCTTGCAAAAGCATTTGCTGTCCTACAAGACCAGGGACTCGGGCAAGAATGAGAATCATAAACAGGAGCACATGAGCGAAGCTGTTTTCCTCCTGAGCTGAAACCCCAGGTCTCCATGCCAAATGAAGCTACTTAAAGTCAACATTCAAGAACACCTTTTCTAAACAGATAGACACACAGCTGGAAATCCACCAAGGAGACCTGCTGATGAAGCAGATTAACAGGAGGGAATCGGCACAGAAGGGACAGCAAGCCTTGCAGAGAGCCAGCAACACTGATAAAAATAAATAAATAAAATAAATAAATAAAACCCCCGCAACAAAATGCTGACCGTTACAGGAGGAAGCAGTAGTCCTTTGCCTACACCTACAGGCTGATTTGGCAAGAAACAGTTTTTTACAAGAAAGGTGGCTTACTGCTTGGATAGAAACCACACTGCAAAAATCACAGAGAACCAATCACAGTCTAGTTATTATTCCCCATTATCAGGAGGAAAAAAAAGAGAAGACTTTGTGTTCACTGATACATGTTGTACACCACATATCTGTAGCTATGAGCACCCAGCCCCATTGTATGCATGAGAAAGCTGAGGCTCAGAGGCTCTGGAAACTTGCACAAGGACTCAACATTAGCAGGGGACATGGCGGTGACCCAGAGCAGCTTCTGAGTCCCTGTGACGATGCTTTCCTTCCCTTGCTGCTGCCACTAAAGAAAAATGTAAGGGAGAGTCCAAATTTAAGAGCCAAAGACCTATAAGGCAATGGGAGATTAATCACTGAATAATGGGCTCAAGTAGGTTGATATCTATGTTTGAGTTGTGCTTATAAACTATATATAATACACACATGCATGAGTATGTGTGTGTGTGTGTATGTATGTGTGTGTGTGTGTACAATGTGCATTTCTCATAATTTTCCTAGGAAGTTCACTGCTGGGGAGATAAATGAATGCAAATCACTGCATAATTTAAGGAGGGATTATAGGCATATAAGAAAGCCAAGTACAGTATGCTCCTTTGCTGAGCCTAGTTCCCAAGGATCACTGCTCTCTCACTGCAGTCTCTGGGGAAAGAAAGGCTCAGGAAGGAGAGAAGGGAAAACGGGGAAATGATTGGCCCAGGTCTATATAATTGTATGTCCTCACTCTTGCCCTACTTGGAACCTGAAGAGGAAGCTTTGTCGGCTTCTGTGTCCTGTGTGCGCCTCCTCTAGAAACCTCTAATTTGACCTGGACCCAGACTCGTCACTTTCCATGTGCCTGGGTCAGCTGACCCCCTTTTCAAGCCTCTGTTTCTTCATTTCTAAGTGACAGTGCTCACCTCATAGAGCCATCGTGAGAGTCATATCTTTTTCACTCTTTTTAAATAATAAAATAGAACAAAAAGAGAATAAGATAAAACAAAAAATTATTGCACCCGAGCTGGACAAGACAAACAGAAGGAAAAGAACCCAAGGGAAGGTACAAGAGACCCCCTTGTTCACATTCTCAGGAATTCCATAAAAACACTAACTGGAAGCTACAGTATATATGCAGAGACTGGGTGCAGACACACGTGGGCACTGTGCTTGCCGCTTCAGTCTCTCTGAGTTCAAATGAGCTTTCACCAGGTTGATTTAGAGGGTCTTGCTTTCTTGGTATCCTCCATCCCCTCTGGCTCTTACAGAGTCATATATTTAATGAATTTGAGGTAGTGCTGCTAACAGGGAAGCTGTATACACATGATGATGCTGGAGAGCAAAGGGACAGCAGAGGTCTGGTAGCTGGTGGCTGATTTAGGATGACCTCTTTTCATCGGCATAATGCCCTGAGTGAATGTGGGTACCAGCAGCAGAGATGTCCCTGGGGAAAATGTTAGAGGCCTCTTCCTCTTGACCCACTGAGTCACAGCCTCAGGAAGTGTGTGGACACATGGACGCACACATTGACAGAAAGAAAAAACATTTGTTCAGAGCTCGGCTTTTGATGTCCCCTCTCAGATTGGAGGCACACAGCCAGGATGGGTTTACTCTTTGACCAGGTTTCCTACCTTTTCTGTGCTTCAGTTTCCTGCTGTCTACCACAGAGCTGTCAAGAGGGATAAATAAAACCCTATGTGCCATTGCGTGTGAGTGCTGAGGTTGGAGCCTGGAACACACTGAGTCCACATCAGCCATCGGATTTTCACTGTTTGCCTCTGCACAAAGTTTAGTCTTAGCCCCACTGCTGCCTGGTCTTTCCCTGGCACACCTTTAGACCCTTTTTTATCTTCACCGGTGATTGCTACAATTAGAGGTAGAGGTACCTGTACTTACAGTTATTGACAGAAGCTCTTATCTCTGAAGCCACCAGACTCTTTTGCTGTGAAACCCATGCCCTTCTTGGCTCTAGGATTCTTCATCATTTAAAAGGCTCACAGAAAGCACACATCTACCAGTCCCCTTCCACAGCTTTGTTCCTTACAACACCAAAACTAGGTTCAGGTCTAGAATCCCAGACATTCCCTCATTAGTCTATATAAGGTGATGCCCAGAGAATTCCCTCTGGGGCACAAATTTGTTTCTAAACAATAGACTCTGCACCTGTGGTGGGTTGTTTCTGGTTTACCTTGCTTGGGTGACTTCTGAATCTTAAATATTAAGTTCTTTTTTCTCAGCTGCTGAGTCCTGTTCATTCCCCCTAACCCTCTCCCTCCCCCCTGGATACCTGTGACCAGGAGATCAAGTGGAAGGAGCTGTTCTCCATGGTGCCTCATGAGTGCTTCCTAGCCAGCTGCTGCTCAGTACCCACAGTCCGATCTGTAATCAGCAAGCTGATAATCAGAGCATCAATCAATACGGGAAATGTAGAGCCTGTAGACATTGTGCCATAATGTAAGTTGTAGAAAAGGGAAAGTGACAATCAGACACACATGCCACAACTCACACATACACACATGTACTCACATACACTCAAATGAAAATCTGTATACATATGCCACACATACACAGGTAAGTGCATATAACTATGCATCTACCCTATCTTCCAGCAACATTCACACATGCTTATATGCATCCATATGCACTATTACAGTCACACCCTCCTACTCTCATGTGCAATAACACCCACTCATATACACATACAAACTCACAAGCTTACACATAGATACACACAATGAGGTCACATGTATACGTACATATATCATTGTCATACCATATACACTCACATATTTTCATATAAACAAATACAACTACATAGATCCCCATATACATCATACTGCATACACACATAAATATATACAAATACTCACACATTTACATTAATACATATACAAGTAAGTATACACACATACAGCTGGTATCTGCAAACAGACCCCATCAGTGTGATTAGCCTTCTTCACAGCTTCTGATCGGTAGGGAACATTGGATGGCGACCATCTACTAAACCCATCGCTTCTTTCTCAGGACCCAGATGTAGGTCCAGGGATAGGAGAGTGAGCTTGACAAGATGTACGTGCAGGTATCACAGGGAGATTTTTCATGAAGGTATTGGAGACTTTAAAGGGAAGACAGCTGTCAAATCAACACTGACCAGCGCATTTGTGTCCATTTCACCCTGACTGCATTTCTCTGCCATCCTGGTACAAAAATCATCGTCAATGATAGGCCTTGGGCACTTGTGACTGGGAGAGGTGTGGGCTAAGGGTCTAAAAGTTCAGACTCCTTTGGGCAAGGTCATAGTGACCCCAAGTGGCCACTTTGGTAGGGAATCCTTTAAAAAAAAAAGAGTGACTGGTTAAGGAACAGGACGATATAGGGTAAGCTGCAGAAACAGGAACACAGACCTCCTTATAGAACTATAGAACCAGGTCCCTTAACATGTGTGAGAAGTCCAGTAAAGAGATGCCAGGAGAAGAGAGAGAGACTGGAATGCTTATATCTTACTTGGCTCCGTCAATATTTATTTACACCAGAGAACAAGAAATGGGCTGTTACTGTGAGACTGGAGTGATGAGCCATGTTCCCCATTAATTTCACTGGCACCAAGAACACTCCATCTGAGAACTTTATAATACTTTCTTTTAAAATTACTTATATTACGTCTTTAATACTACTTCCTTTTAAAATATGGCTTTAAAGTCAAGATGAGGTTGGCTGCCTCTTTTAGTGCTTTAACCTTATCTATGTCCCCAGAGGCAGAGTGATGTCATTGAAAGCCTGATTCACTTGAAGAACCCTGAAGTTATCCAAAATGGGAGGCTGGTGCCAGGCAACTTGGCTCTCCATTTAGCTAAAATAAATAAATAAATAAATAAATAAATAAATAAATAAATAAATAAATAAATAAGAACAACACCATTGTCCATGAGGAGTGATTTCAGGACATCTTGGAAGGTCATCTGTCTCCAGACCCCTCCCTCTCCACTTGTGACATCTCTGCCTCAGAATTCCACCACTGAGGGATTTCAGTGTGCGGGGGGACATGGTCTTATTTTCATAAATAATTTTTGCCAGATATAACTTAACACATGCTGCCAAAATCAAGACAGGGACTGGAAGCTCCTTAAGGGAAAGGTTCTCAGTCTGTCCCTCTCTTTGAAAGCAACCCGTGAACTGGGACTAACCCCTGAATCCTGTTCGGTGGCCTTGAGCTTCCCAGGCTTGTGGGAGATAGACCCAGGGATTTAGAGATGGAAGATCTATAGTAACTCGTGTTCACTTGAAGCCAACCAAGCCTACAGATGCCAGATGACTTGCTTGTGTTTTTGATGGCAAGAGACAGCGCCTGTGGCCTCCTCCATCTCAATTGTTCCCCAGTAGTAGCTGCAAGCATGAATTTCCTGGCAGGAGCTAGTGACTTACTCTCCCTTCATCACAGCAGTTCTTGCAGTGCAGCTGAGAACACACCCACTGCCCTCCAGCCTATAGTAACCCAGTGGTGCTTGCTGTGCCCGATGCTGACCACAGAAAGACCCCGCATTTCTTCTCCACTATCTGTCTTCATCTTAGTTGGATTTCAAGGACCAGTCCAAATCCCCTCTTCTCTGGCTGCTGCAGCCCAGCTGAGTCCATCCTCTGAAGCCACTCTTATTAAACAGCACACAGTACTGTCATAAGCCACTCTTAGCTTCCAGTTTGTTCACGACAGTCCCCAGAGCCAACTTATGTGACTCTTAGGGACAGATATTAGAAAGCTCGATAATTGGGTTATAAACTTAGCTCTATCTTGTACTAACTTTGTGTTCAAGGGGTAGACTTCTCTGAGCCCATATTTGTTCATGAGACAAGGTGCATGGAAGTTCATAAGGACTTGAACAGGTCTGTTTAAAAGGTACAGTGAGGGGCTGGTGAGATGGCTCAGTGGGTAAGAGCACCCAATTGCTCTTCCAAAGGTACGGAGTTCAAATCCCAGCAACCACATGGTGGCTCATAACCATCCGTAACAAGATCTGACGCCCTCTTCTAGAGTGTCTGAAGACAGCTACAGTGTACTTACATATAATAAATAAATAAATAAATCTTAAAAAAAAAAAAAAGGTACAGTGAGAACTGTCCTCTTCATCATCAGACACTCAAAATCCTTATTTTAACCTTGTCTCTCTTCACCTTTCTTTATTCTTCTTCTAGATCACTTAATACTTGCAACTTAATATTTGTCATGGCACAGATACTCAATAAATAATTAATTTACAATTCCAGGACAGATGCTTTTCTGACCCTCAAAAGGTGATGCCTTATTAACTCATTTCACATGCATGGCCCAAAGCCTTGTGCCTGATACAAAGGGAACCCTCGGTAATACTTGCGGAGTGGATGAGCTATGTGCTTTAGGGATCCGGAGAAGAATGGCTATGTGGTGAAAGAGTTTAGGGAAGTGTCAGCCCTCAAGCAGAACAAAGGATGTTCTCTAAGGGACGGAGAATAGTGACTTCCAATGGGATGAATTTTCTGAGCTTTTGTTAGGAATGGGAACAGAGCCATTTATATGCTCCCACTTGCAAGGGTTGAATGGGAAAATAAAGGGAGCATTGATGGAGAGCAATGAGGTCTTTAAAGTAAAAAAAAAAAAAATCCTTCCGAATGCTCTGTGCTGAGAGAGAAGCATACCGGATATGCCTTGGATACACATTTTCTTCTCCCCCAGACCTGCTCTTTATTTGCTGGCAATGAGCAACAATTCACTTGTAGCTCAGGAAGAAAGCTGTGGAAAATCAAAGGGAACCAGCAGGCACAGTCCTATAAGAGAGTCCTGCTTCCCTGTGCCCTAGACAGAAAGCCTGGGAAGAGCACGTTAACTGCTGCTGTTTTCTGGGAGAAAGCAATTCTGTTGTAAATAATTGAACATTTCATTTAAGCTTCATAAATAAGAAACTTGAATGGAAACATTACATACCAGAGCCGCTCAGCAGCATATAATTTCTGCCTTACTCCCTTGATCTGCCAACTTTTGCCTACGTTGGAAATTTTCTACTTCACAATAATCAAGTAAAGGTCTTGATCTTGAGTTTGTGCCCCAAAGGTAACCTGATTTCTCCAACCAGGGATGTTCTAGGAATAGTGAGATATATTGATGGTAATGAATGTGTGTTTTAAATGAGTCTGTATGCACTGAAATACCCCACTCATTGTAAAGACAGGTACTGGGATCAGCCAGGGGGAACTCCTCACTAATACCCTGATACAACCGTAAATCATTGGTTTGCATCAGACTCAGGGGTAGAGCTTTATCAAATCAACAATAAGGTGTACCGAAAGCCAACATGTGCCTGCCTGGGCACTTTTTGATAATGATAGGGCCACTTACCTGAAAAAGATAAAAAAGTCCTAGCACGCCTTCCTGTGCTGGATAATGCCAGTATTAACGACGACCATTATGGACAGACCCATACAGAGAAAATTCACAGAATCCCTTCAACAACCCTCTGACATTGAAACCTATTATTGCCATTCTATAGACACAGGCCTGCACATGTTAAGTAATCAAAGTTATACATGGGAAAGGTGGCCAGACCTGAATAGGAAATGTACAGAAGACTCTAAAGCCTGTTACACTTCAAACTTAACTCAACTCAGACTGACAGTCTCAGGAGAGAACCAAGCAAAGGTTAGAGACAGGACACGCTGGTTGGAGGTGGGGAAATGAGGCCTAATTCTAATGCTGCCCAGCTAGGACTCAACTGTATTCCTTCAAGAGAAACTGATGGGTAAGACCAGGTACGATTCTGCTGTAATCGCACTGAGTATGAACTGAACTAAAGCTACAGACAGGCGGAGGAAACTTCTGATTTCTATACAGCATTCTCCGTTGGGGGAGGGGGAAGCCATTGGTTAACGAGAGGCTACTCGAACCATCCTCTATAAAAAATAATTTGTTTTACCTTAGGGAAACCATAATAGCCCGGAGGACCAGAGGTAGCTAGGGCAAGAGAAATTACCCAGGCCTTGAACTCTGAGGTTAGAGGTCTGGGAGTCTTCTCAAACTGGTCATAATGTATTCCCATTGTCTGTCTGTCTGTCTGTCTGTCTGTCTGTCTGTCTCTCTCTCTCTCTCTCTCTCTCTCCTCCCCCTCTCCACCATCCCCCACTCTCCCTCTACCCCCTTCTCTTCCTTTATCTCTCCCCTGCTTCTCTCTTAGTTATATTAGGTTGAATGGTGTTGTCCTTAAAATCCATGTCCAACCAGAACCTACAGAAACGGCAGTATTTTAGAAAGGGGACTGGAGTTTATATGATCAGTTTAAAATGGGTTCATCTGAAATTCTAATCCAGTGTGACTGGTGTCCTTTTAAGATGAGGAAATACACAGAGAGAAGGAAAGTCACAAGGTAGGAGAGGCAGAGCTTGTAGCAGCACTGTTGCAAGCCAGGGAAAGAAATAAGCATTGCCACCAGAAGCCAGGAAGGGGCAAGGCAGGATCCTGTAAGGCCCTGGGGAGGGGTATGGCGCTGCCCATACCTTCTTCCCTTACATCTGGACTGTTGAAGAATATGTTTCCATTGTGTGAAGCCACCAGTTTGTAGTAGTTTATGACAACAGCCACGGGTAACTACTAAGGATGGGTAACAGACTACCCATCCATCTTCATGGGATTGAGATGAAGCTCCAAACTCATTCATGCTTGAAACGCACAGTGTTGCACAAGAGCAAGAAAGTCTTACAACTTGCAGTTCTCTGGAGCCCCGGGCACACTGCATAAAAAGCCCATTGGAAGGACTTAGCCTGAACATTGGAGGCCCCCAGGGGTGGCAATTAGACTGTTGCATTTTTCTATAATCTAAGTCTTAATAAATGAGGGTGAGTTTGAAGCCAGTTGTAGTAGAAGAGTAATGGTCCCCAAAGATGCACACATTCTAAGACCTAGCATCTGTAACTATGTCACCATCGGTGGTAAAAGGGACTTGGCTCACGCAATTAGAGATCTTGAGATGGGGAAGCTGTTTTGCACTATCCTGATGGGTCCTACTTACTGACGTTGCTCCCTGTAAGGTGGATGTAGGGAGGACAGAGTCAAAGCAGACACAACCATGGAATACAAGATCAAAGAGAGATCATTACCAAAATGATAACGTTAAACTTTAGTTTCTGAAGGTAAATTAAGAGACAAATACATGCAACCACTAGAAGCTGAAAAGGCAAAGAAATGGGTCCTCCCTTGGGACCACCAAAGGAATACAACCTTCTGAGCCACCTTAGATTCCAGACCTCCTCAGTTAGAGAATCACTAATTTGTATTGTCGTGAGCTACTAAATCATGGCAATTTGTCACCACAGCAATAGGAAACTATTACATCAATCAAGCCAGCTGATCTGAAAACAAATGTGGAACAGTGGAGAGAAAGACTCCAGAGGATTCCAGGTGCTCTAGGAACCTGCCAGCGATCCTTCGTAATGAACTCCCAAGGGATTCCCTGTGAGGCTTATACCCTATGATTTTGAATTTCTTCCAAATTCTGAGTCTACCAGAAGTCACTGTAAATTGTAATTGATCCATAGTTTAAATACCCTAGGCAGAGTTATTGCCTTGCTGGGGAATTCACAATTACTGTACTTCTGCACAAATCTATGTTAAAACCCTGAAAGTCCCATTTTCACAGGAAAAGTCCATACAATATGGCTTTCTAGAAGTGACCCCCCCCAATCCCCATATTGCCTCAGGACTTGTTTGTAAAACATACAATATAGTCCTCACACACAGTCAAGAAACTCTTCCCAGGTTCATGTCCCCAATGTCCCTATTGGTGATGTTCTCTTCATACTTCACAGTTTAAACAAGAGATTACTTCACTGTTTTAGCCAACCTGAGATGCATACACACAGGAAAATATTCTAGACATGACTACTCTTCCCAAGGACACTATCAGGGGCAGCCTCCCTGCCTTTCTAAGTGGGACCCATAGCAAAAAGCCACTTGACTCTGGCCAGTTTAATCATTACTTCATATGGATTTTCCAAGTAGCAAAATTGGAATTTCTTAATAGGTAAAACTAGGAGCAAACTGAAAGTGGACTAAACAAAATCTGAACAGGAATTTATGATCATTCTCTTCTCTCCTTTTAGTCTTCTTCCTTTCATATACTTGTGTATACGTATATATGTGCACATGCATGCATACATACACACATGTACACACATAGAGAGAAAGAGACAAAAAGAGAGAGACAAGGAGATGGATATATATATATATATATATATATATATATATATATATATAGAGAGAGAGAGAGAGAGAGAGAGAGATTGATGTTTGGTTTTGCATCTACATACAGATCTGGTTCCAGGCACAGAGTATGGAGTTGGAATATCTGCGGTAATGAACTCAAAACAAAGCATTCCTGCCACCATGAATGCTAGGACTGGTAAGTAGGAGAAGGATTAAGAGGATGACTAGGGTGTAATCATGTAAGACTGGGGGGAGGGGGGTGTGAAGGCTTGTACTGTCAAGATCACCATGCGGTACCCCTCCCAGTGAACAAGGCCCTGTTGATAATTCTCACCTAGTGACAGCATCTACCCTATGCCTGACCTGACATTGGAAGTCCCACCCTATTCACCACAGATCTGTGTTTGATCCACAACCAGAAGGACTGCAGAGTAGATGTGAAAACTCCCCAACAGGCTGATGCTGTGGCAGATTGTCTTTCTGTCTAATCTACTTCATAGCAGGCAGAGTGTGTGTCCTCAGTCTGCAACACAGGGGCACTCAAAAAGGTCATGGGAAGAAAGGCCTAGACTTGGAAACATTCTAGACAACCCCAGAGCAGCAGAAAAGATTCCACATAAGATTCTTACTGCTCTGAATCTGACAGTTTCCCTTCCAAATCCTTGGGAAATATCAAAGTCACTTCAGTAAGCTCAGATATAAACATCTTGAACTGAGCTTGGGATTGGGGATTGGATCAGTCCCTGTCCCCAAGGTTCATCCTAGCATAAACAAACATGCTAGAGGAGCACACCAAGAGTCTCCATTAGTCCTCAGACCTGTATACCTGAGGTTAGGACAAACCAAAGAAACCTCCGAGTCAGGGATGGGGAGACGGCAAACTTACTTGCCATGAACACCTTATCTTATGTGGTTTCCCCGTTTGGCTACCCAAGGGAGGATGAATAAAAACAAGTATAGAGCTCTAGCAAATCAGCAGCTAGATCTATCCCAGTAGGGGATGTATGCCAGTGTCACTGCTCATAATGCCTTTCTGCAGATTGCCCATCTGTTTGCCATATCACTGGCCATCTTTCAAAGGGAAGCCATTAAACAAAATGTGAGAAAAGTACCAGCCATGACAAGCTAGGACTCATGGTCATTAGGTCTACTTGACAGCCTGGAGATATAAAAGGTAGTCCAATAGCTAATGACTGTCCTATGGAGCCAATGTGAAATAGGCCAATTGCCAAGTGAGGCTGTATATGCCTGTAATCTCACACTTGGGAGGTAGAGGAAAGGGGATCAGAAGTTCAAGGTCATCCTCAGATACATAATGAATTCAAGACCTGTCTAGTCTAAATAAGACCTTGAATGAATGAATGAATGAATGAACCTTATTTTAATCCACAGAACTTGACAGTCCCCGAGACCTCATGGTAACAGCCTCCTCAGAGACCTCTATCTCTCTCATCTGGACCAAGGCCAGTGGTCCCATTGATCACTACAGAATTACTTTTACCCCATCTTCTGGGATCTCCTCTGAAGTCACTGTGCCCAGGGATAGGACTTCATACACACTAACAGACCTAGAGCCTGGAGCCGAATACATTATCTCCATCACTGCTGAGAGGGGTCGGCAGCAGAGCCTGGAGTCTACTGTGGATGCCTTCACAGGTACCAGGGGAGCAGACGACTCAGTGAGGTCCGGGAATAATTAGATCTTAACATGAGGGTAATCAGATGTACTCAGTCTTCCAAAAGAGAAAATTAAGAGATGTGTAAGGGGAAGGGGCGGGGCAGGGGACTAATATATGGATGAAAAGAAAATGTTTGAGAGTGAAGGGAAAGAATGAGCAAATATCTGGAATTTTATGTCAGAGTTTTGTAGCCTAGATACAGGAGCTAATTTGTCATTTCTCCTTTCCTGCATTAAATTAGTGGTAAGTCTAAACTCTCTGTCACATTTTTCCAAGTTAGAGGTTTTAAAATCCGGGATCCGTATTATGAATATTTCACAGAACTGCTTCTAGTTTTATTAGACTGCACTTTCAGTAGATGGCTTGGAAAGAGTAGCCTAGCCTGAACTGGAGTGGGAGAGGAGGTGGGACCTCTGAGCCAGCAGGTGAGATTCTAGCCCTCATCAGCATGGAGGGGGATCAAGCATCTCTGCCCAGTGGCCTACTACCAACACATGTGTTTCAGAGCCGCCAATCTTTCTGTTTTGCAGGCTTCCGCCCTATCTCCCATTTGCACTTTTCTCATGTGACCTCCTCCAGTGTCAATATTACCTGGAGTGACCCATCTCCCCCAGCAGACAGACTCATTCTGAACTACAGCCCCAGGGATGAAGAGGAAGACATGATGGAGGTCCTCTTGGATGCCACCAAGAGGCACGCTGTCTTGATGGGTCTACAGCCAGCCACTGAATATATAGTGAACCTTGTAGCCGTCCATGGGACGGTAACCTCTGAACCCATAGTGGGTTCTATCACTACAGGTGAGGCTGGAGAGGTTGATGAAGAGGGTTCTCACTTCAGCCTTTGACAAGCCAATGCAATCTAAAAAGGCAAACACTCAAGAAATAGCAGAATGACTCTATAGCTATAGACTTCTGTGAGTTGTTCTGAAGCAGGTACTTCTTTCAGCATTGCATAAGAGACGTGTGATGAGAAACACCCATTTGAAAAGTAGGACAGGCCCAGTGCTCTGCAGGCCCAAGTCTTGAATGCACTGGTCCTAGATTTACCAATCTAAGAAAAAGGCCTGGAAAAAGCTTGTCTCCAAGGGAATCTTTCTAAGTAAAAAGATGATGTTTCTATTCTGAAGGGCTATCTCTTGACTACCTAATAAATAATTCTTCCTCAGAATCAACACAGAGCTAGCATGTAACCATGTAGTTACCTGGCATTCAGAGACAGGAGCTGATTTGCACATTGGAAGACATAGAATTTTGAGATGAATTGGGCCATTTCCCTTTGGTCATTTGCAAATGCAATCCCAAATATGATACATTTATACATAAAACACCTATAATTAGATAGTTCCCTACATACTGACAAGAACTCACAAACTGGAAAAGTATGTTAAGTAGTCAGCGAATTTGACCCCACAGTTTAAATGCACCATAATTATGCACCATAAATAAAATATAACTTAGGAAAGTATATTCGTTTAGGATTTGTGCTCTGAAATCTCTCTACAGTTAATGCGCAGTTTTTCCAAGTTGAACCAAAAGTAACTGCAGAGTTGGGTCTTTGCAAGAAAAGTTTCCCTTAGAGAAGATAATTATGTGATCCTCTATTGGAAATAAAACACACAAACTTAAAAGGAAGTTTCTGGTTGGTCTAGATGGTAGTAGCTGTGGTGTAGAAGCGCAGATCTTGCCAATTTAGCTTCCTGGCTTTGGCCATAGCTACAATGTTGCAAGTGTGACATCACACAGACTGTCGCCCAGTTAGTTCTGTAGGGTCATGCCTGCCTGAGGGACACTAGCAAATCAACACAAATCTAGGAATCCATTTTCAAACTGTGCTTCTGTCTTTTCCCCACAACTCCCTGATCTTTGTAGGAATTGATCCTCCCAAAAACATCACAATTAGCAATGTGACTAAGGACTCCCTGACGGTGTCCTGGAGCCCTCCTGTTGCGCCTTTTGATTACTACCGAGTATCATATCGACCCACCCAAGGTAATGATATGATTTTGTTTCTCAAACATAAATAAGGCTTGAAGTTGATTAGAGATTATTATGGGGGCACGATCACAACTACATGGCATAAACCCCCCCCCCCGTACCATACTCCCTCATAATGAAGGTGTATTGATGAAGAACAACAGAGAAACCATGAGTTTACCAACTCCTCTCAAAATAGTTCTCAAAATATCACCAAGAGATTCAAACAATTTACCACAGAAAATAACTGGACACCATTAGCTAGGCTGCACAATGAAAAACAATGAACTCTAAATGACTTTACCAAGAGCCAGGGCTACATGTACTATGCTGAGCATAAAGTCTAAGACTAGAATCCAGGATATTGATAAAGACTCAGCAGAGCCAGATGGAGCCCTGAAGGGTACCACAGTGATCCTAATTCTGCCATTGTAGCCAATGTATGAGTCAGAGAAGTTGGCCGAGAGCTTGCCTGCACACTGCCAGTTCTTGCTGGTGTATGAGGCATTGTTAACAAAGTAAAGCGAATGTTCTCTTCCAGCCAGAGGTAGGACAGTTTTCCAGACTACCTTTCTCTGGGCTGTATAGGGCACTTTTTGCGGCTCTGCCCACTTCACTGCCACTATACTGACATGCCCACCTCAGAGAAGATCAGTCTGATGGAAACCTACAAAATAAATAGCTCATTTACTTTTGTTCTAAGAAACCCCATATGATGAAAGAGTGAGGCCAGCATATAAGATCTATTTAAACTCCACCATTACCATCTTATGAATCATTTATCTGCCTTCCCTTCCCTATTGCATGCTGAGCCCACACCCATCTGTGCCTCACGACTCACTGTCCCAATGTACATTGAGCCATGAACCCACTGATGAGAGAGCTGTTGAACCTTCAATGATGGATTTTGTACTTCCTCAGTGGGACGGCTAGACAGCTCCGTGGTGCCCAACACTGTGACAGACTTCACCATCACCAGGCTGTATCCAGCTACTGAATACGAAATAAGCCTCAACAGTGTCCGGGGCAGGGAGGAGAGTGAACGCATCTGCACCCTGGTGCACACAGGTAAACATGGCTCCCTTGCTGAGTGTCAGGTCAGGACATAAGCAGCGATCTTGAAACAAACACAGGAAACAGAGTGAAATCACTGCAGTGCATACAGTGGATACTGGCTCCAGGGCCCGAGACACCATTCCTTGGCTCCTCCGACTCACTGTGTCCTTCAGGACAAGTTGTGGTTTCTCTCCCCGCAGACTGTTCTGTCTAATTATAGGAGTTTGGTGAGTCACACTTGAGGAGGAGTCTTGCTGGTTCAGGTTCGGAATGTTCATGGAACTTCCACTATGAAGTTCAAAGACACATGATGGAGACAGATTCCACAGCAAACATTTGAATCATAGGATCTCTTTAAGACTTGGGGGGAGAGGTAGGGAAACTTTAGAAAAGTGGTGTTGTTCCAGTTTTGGGAAAGTAGGAGTGGAGCGAGATTATTCATCATATACAGCCACCCCATAGGTGTGTTGCCTTTGCTCCAGGGAAAAGACTCTAAGTCTTTTTTTAAGGCAGCAGAGGTGAAGGTGACCCCTTGTGGCATCCCCAGCTGCTGTCAGGAACACTATATAGTCCTTGTTCTCCTGTAGGCTGACTAAGTGGATGGAGATGTCCTCTTTGTCCTCAGGCCCCTTCACAGAAGGAGCTCTAAATGAAGGAAGGTGGGGAAGAGAGATGGGCTTTAATATGGAAAGTAGGGAAGAGAAAGTCTCCTACCATGCCTTCTCCAGAAAACTAGCTCTTTGGTTAAGCCTGAGGATAGAGCTCCCTTTCTGTAACTCCACTAGCCTTCCTTCTCTGGCCCTTAAGCAAGTACACCACATAGAATTAGCACAGCTTTGCTATAGATGGCAGTGGAAGACAAGCCATCAGTTTCTATCCTCAACATTGAGAACCTTCTAGTTAAACCAGTTTCCACTACACATAGGAACACATTCAGCCTGCCTCATTAAGAGAACACCTGGATATCCCAACACTGCTTAATTTCCCTAGAGATGGTGATTTCTGAAGGAGGAGAATGTGCCTAAGGAGTCCTCACTGCTTTGTAAATACTCTCATAAGCGCCAAAACAGCATCTATTAACACGGTGACAAAAACGTCATTCAGGAACATAAAAAGGTAGCTTTAGTAGTCTCCCTCCTTCTGCGTCTGCAGCTGTAGATGCACTAACTATGTTTTGTCAGTGAGCAGGCAGTGGATAAACGTTGACCAGAAGTAATGACCATTCAGCCAAGAAAACCCTTTCCTGCCCTCCTGAAAATTCTGCCATATTTTCTCATTGAAAATCATGAAATGGATTTCGAGAGCATTGTGTTCCCAAGATAAGAGTGTTGTGACTCAGGCCAAAAGCTAACTCCTGGGATTCTTGGCCACAGGCAGCAGACATCACAAAAGCAAAAACTCAGCAGCACACCAAGCCACCCTGTCATCTTTCAAGTTAGTCAGACTGGTTCTGGTAACTTCCAGTCACTGTGCCGCACTCAGAAGTGTCTCTGGTTGTTGTTTTAAAGTCATCACAATAATCTTAAAATGTGTAGAATGACAGCTCCTTCAAGTGATGGTACACCTCTGAAATCACCCAACCATATACTCTAATAGGAGCTGAATTTAAAGATGTTTTTGAAAGCACAGATTATAAATAAAATTCAAACCATTGAATTGCAAAAGTCTTTGTTTCTTATTGTTAGTTTGGGATGAGGAACATAAGCAAAAAGAAGAGAGATGCAAAGAAAAACAGCAAATACAGCTCATTTAATCAAAGAACAGAGGTAGGCCAATGGTGGGTCATGGTTCCCAAACATAAATTGTGTGACTCACGTTGAGCTAACACTTAAACTGTTCTAATGCCATCCATTTTATAAATAAATTACAACTTTATGAAAAGGAAACACATAAGTAAATCCAAGAGTTACAGCATACATGGGTGAGTAAAATCATAATTTATTCATGAGCAAACTTTCTTGTCCTGCCTGACAGGCAATCTTGGCTTTCCTGAGTTTACACAATCCCCTCCCCCATGGCTCTCTGTGCAACAAAACGGATGCTTAGAACACTGTCCAGAGTGAAGCTCGTGGGTGGTAGTGTAAGAAGTGGATACGACTCTGTGACCACTGACACAGGTGCCCGAGCCCTCCACCACACTTCCTGAAGTTCACAATCAGTGATCTTCGCACAAAATCCACTCTTGCATGTGTGAAAGAACAAATGGGCCGGAAAGCAGGATTATCTCAGGAACTAATGAATCAGAAAATTTTCTATCACTTCTCTACACCATGTGGATTGAAATGTCCAAAGTACAATAGGGTACTTTGAATGTCCAACTTCCCATCGAACCCGTCAAAGAATTCTGCACACAGTAATTTAATGAATTAATTTTTAAAAAGGACTTAGGGCAATTAGGAGAAAAGTGGATAAGATAGGAGAAAAGGGTGAAAAGAAAGGTATGAGTGGAGCCAGGCAGGTAGAAAAAGAATCAGTCTCCACCCCGTTATTTTACCCTGCACAGTGACAGATGTGCACCACACAGGAAAACTCTAATGGTGTGTGGTACTTACACCTTGCAGTTCCTCTTTCTTTAGCCTGATCCTCTCCTGTTCTTTCCCAGCCATGGATAGCCCCATGGATTTGATCGCGACCAACATCACACCGACAGAAGCCCTGCTCCAGTGGAAAGCACCCATGGGTGAAGTGGAAAATTATGTCATCATCCTCACACACTTTGCAAGTGAGTGTCTGCAGGTTGGGATGGTAAGGAGTGGACCTACAAGCCAGTATGGGAGTAAAGAAGTGATTCATTTTTCCCATCTGAAAATCAAATCAGAAATTACCTCAGCCCACAAGCCCTATAAAATCAGAAAGATGTCCCCCAACTCCCATAAACAACTGATGAAGAGGATCACAAATTCTCATTCTGAAAAGTTCAAAGAAGGCAAGCAACCAGATCAAAAGCAAAACCAGAGCTAACACGAAAGACGAACCTCAGAACTGAGCGAGGATGTTCACTAAAGTACTACAGCAAGACAGAGGAATTTTCTAGATGTTTCTAGATGTAGACAGAGCAAGAAAAAAAAAATGTTAAGCAGTATCTCTGTTGTACAGGTCTTTCCTACCCACACCCAGCCCAAATGTTTGAATCAATACAAAAATCTGAATATCAATGTTGGGTTTATTATGCTCATTCCTGTTACACTATTTGAAGTTGAATAGAGACCTCAAAGCACCTGGGCAGTGACCTTGGTGGCAAAGGCAGGCAGATCTCTGACTTTGAGGCCATTCTGGTCTATAGTGTGAGTTGCAGGACAGCCAAGGTTACACAGAGAAATCCTGTCTCAGGGGGTGGGGTGGGGTGGGGGCAAAGATGAGTCTCAAAGCCAAACAGAAGCATATTGCAAATATCTAGGCTTAGGGAAATTATTTCTTGGCCACAATTAAACATGTGATCACAGAATTTTTGTGGGTTACAGTGAGGAATCTAGGGAACAAAGATACCGGAGAACAGAAGGCAGGCAGACGTCTCGACTTTCATAGACGAAAGAGAAAGCCAATTTCTGCAAGCTGCAAAGAATAATTTATTGTCAAAGTTTGGGAAAATGAAAACTAACACAGGCTATCAAACTGGAAAGTCATTACTGTATACCAGCAGGTTCACAGAGCTTCTTTGTTGGTGTGTTTTATTTGCTTTGGTTTTGCAACTCTATTAGCACATTTGTATTTCAGATAGGCATTAGAAAACTGAGGATCATTTAATCTTCAGTTAAGATAGACATGTACATGATAAACCATGAGTTTGGGTTAATAGGAGTATGGCTGCCTGCATAATCCTGCTCAAAGAAGAATATTTTGGATACATCGCAACTGCTCTATGCTCCTGCATAGCCCCCCTCAACTCCTACCATCCCTCTGTGCATATCATGATCCAGCATTTTTTAAATCAGCATGCCCTTTTAAGCCTTTTCAAGCTTACATGCATTTGTCCATGTGCCATTTTCCCCACCAAGAAATTCTCTCCCCAAGAGTTAGTCTTAATGGCAGCCCTATCCTTTATAACAAAGTATCCCTGATTCCCCTAAGGCAGTCAGGCACACCTGCTCAAGGTGACAACTGCACACTTCTCCATCCTGTCCATTCGCATTCATTCACTCAGCAAATGCCTTTGATAACCTCCCATGGGCCGTGTACTCGCTAAGCCTAGAAAAACTCCGAGGCAAAGCGTGACTTCTTGTCTTTACGGAACTCACTCCTAGTGATGATGCAGAGAAGTAAATACAGCTTGCCATGAGCTGTGGCATAAAATATGCAAGACAGAGCATAGCGAGCCTCACCCAATGGGCCACCACATGTTAGGGTCAGAATAATGAGGGGAAGAAAGGAGCAAGATCTCAGAGGAAGTGAAAATGGCAAAAGGGAATTCTAATGGAAAGTACACCCTTTCTGTATTTGCAGAGAGGTGAGCATATGAGAACCTGCCATGGTTTAGTGCAGTAGAGCAGTGATGGACTGCAAGGTATTACAAGGAAGGACGGCAAAAGGATGGGCATTATCTACATTCTCCCAAAGACTTTTAGATTGTTTGAGCAACTTCCTATACCTCCTTCCATTTGCCTTTAGATCACAACAAACTTGAAACATCAGGTCTGACCTAGTTTGGAAATATGCATAATAAATTTTGTCAAAAGCTGAGTAATTCAGAAATATTCTAATTGTCTAACAGAGGGCTTGGCTATAATCTAATGAACAGTTTCATTAACAGCTTGAGTGGGCCCCGAGAAGACATGCTTACAAAATTTGTATATAAAACAAAAACCATAATTGATTGAATCCACATTAAAATATTTTAATAAACTGAAACAGTTGTCCAAAATTCAACCAAGGCAAGAGATGACAGATCTAAAGGCAAACTCTGCCCATGGGTCAAAATAATCTATCAGAGGAGTGGTGATAAAGCATTGATTGTTAATAAGTTCAGCATGTGATGGGAATGATCTATTGCTATCCTAAAGCCTGGATTGATACAAACAACAGACATAGAAACAAACTAACCTGTTTATAGCATTGATCAGCAACACCAACTCCTGTTCTCAGTTCTCCTTCAAGTTTTGCATTTCATTGAGGGCCTTGGTAAACTTTCTGGTCCAGAGAGAGGGGGCCTTGGTAAACTTTCTGGTCCAGAGAGAGGCCGGCAGAACTACAGAAGCTTTAGAACTGTCATTACAAATGTAATGAGAGGCAGGGATTGTATCTTCTCAGGCTAAAGGAGGCAGCAATTGATGGGGAATGTGGATAGAAGGGAACAATCAGTCAAACAAGAACCACTTGCTTGCAGAGGCCTGGGTAGAAGGTAGAGGCACTTTTGACCTCCATATACAGAACACTTTTTCCTGAATAATAATAATGATAATAGTAAGAACAATGATAAGGAGAAAAGTAAAAGAAGATCCTTGTATAGAGCCATAAGCTGCATCATCTGTAGTTTTCCCAGAATTCTGGGGTACTGAGTCCATGTGCAATGCTTTAGATGTAGTAGGATTTTTCCTCATCTGTGTGCATCTAATTTCAGTTGCTGGAGAGACCATCCTGGTTGACGGAGTCAGCGAAGAATTCCAGCTTGTAGACCTGCTTCCTAGCACCCACTACACTGTCACTATGTATGCCACCAGTGGGCCTCTCATGAGTGGCACCATTGCCACCAACTTCTCCACCCGTGAGTATATGGCTGGCATCCCTGGAGGATTATGTGAGACCTAAACTCCATGCTTCCTTGTAACAGGGTAGATAATGAACTAGGTTTGTGTGATCTGAGCATGTTTTGGCTGAATGTGGTCCTTGTATCTCTCTGCTAGATAGCACTTCTGTTTTCATACTCAGGAACTAGGTATTAATAGCAGAGCCAGACAAGAAAGTCCGATGTGAAAACTGTATCTGGTATAAGAAATGCTGAGCGTGGTGGTACACGCCTTTAATCCCAGTACTTGGGAGGCAGAGGCAGGCAGATTTCTGAGTTCGAGGCCAGCCTGGTCTACAGAGTGAGTTCCAGGACAGCCAGGNCTGAGTTCGAGGCCAGCCTGGTCTACAGAGTGAGTTCCAGGACAGCCAGGGCTATACAGAGAAACCCTGTCTCGAAAAACCAAAAAGAAAAAAAGAAAGAAAGAAAGAAAGAAATGCTGAGCAATATGAGAAAGCTTGATACAGGAGTGGGGAGCTGCTGTATGAAGTCAGAACCGGGAGAACATTAGAGCAAATTAAGATACAGGACTGCTTCAAACTCAAGCACAACGTGGTTAAATGGGTTCGGGGTCCTAGGCATAAAGAGTTGGAAGATGCCATGCCCAAGCTTAGAGTCCTTCTTGGGGAGTGGGGTGGGATGTAGCTTCAAAGAAGGACAATAACACACCCTTTATGCTTCCATCCAAGCGAGAACTAGAGTTACCATGTGAGCAGTGCTGTGAACAAGATTACCATGCCTGGAATTAAATCAAGTGAGGCAGAACTGGGGAGGCAGGGGCACCCTAGCATTTTCTCTTCTTTGCAGTCCTGGACCCTCCTGACAACCTGACAGCCAGTGACGTCACCAGGCAAAGCGCACTGATCTCCTGGCAGCCGCCCAGAGCTGCGATTGAAAACTATGTCTTGACATACAAGTCCACCGATGGAAGCCGCAAGGTAAGCCTTAGCTGGAAAGGGCGTGGCTGGGGGGTGGGGGAACAAACATTTCTTCCATGTGAGGCCATGTGGAAACTGACCAGTGGAACGACCCATGGAAATTTCAGGGATGAAGAAGAAAGCAATTCACCGACAACCAGTGAGGTTTCAGATCCTAGATGCACAGCCTGCTATTAAGGAGAGAGCCCAGGTTTGCGGGCCTGGAAATACTTAAGTTGAGGCTTTGCTCTTGCTCTCTACCCATACTGAGGTAAAGCACAGACCTGAAGGTAAAGCACAGACCTAAAGCACAGTCTGTGTCCGCATTCTCTCTGGAAATTCTAAGGTGCGGCATCACCAGGTGGTCCACATTCAAATGCAAAACACACTGATCTCCTAAGCCCTTGCTCTCTCAGAAGGATCTCTCACCCCCAGAGCCAAGCAAATAATAAACCTTAGAGGTGTTTATGCATCCATAAACATTATAAAAGCAACATCTACATAGCCTACAGTAAGGAGATGATAAATTGTGGTTTTATGTCATCAGTCTACACAATCCACTAGGCCCCTAGTTAGCATATCTTTCCTTGCTACAGGATCCCTTTTAAAAGTGAAAGCAGAAGGGAGGAGGTCGAATCTAGAGGGCAAGTAGAGCAGGTCTGTTTGATGGTGTGGTAAGGTGGCCTAAGACTCTGCTTCCTCAGCCTCTTATACTCTACAGCAAGCCCAATACAGTCCGAAGCTACTGGTTCAATAATCCTGGTACCTAAATTTATCCCATGTGCATTAGTGAGATAGGAGCTGGTCTAAACCTCACGTGGGAGCCGCCCTCCCTGCCTCTTGGCAGTTTCCTCTTTACTATGGGACGGATAGGACAGCTTTACTGACCCAGCTTTCATACTGTCCCATATTGCAAGCTGGCTGCTCCCTCCAGCCTCCTTTATTCTCGCTCTCTGCAGGAACTGATTGTGGATGCTGAAGACACCTGGATCCGACTGGAGGGCCTGTCAGAGAACACAGACTACACAGTGCTCCTGCAGGCAGCTCAGGAGGCCACAAGGAGCAGCCTCACCTCTACTGTCTTTACCACAGGTGAAGGACTTGAAGTCAACTTTGATGCCTTCTTCTCCCTACATGACATCTGTCTCCTAGGCACCTCTGCTGAGCCTTGGCCTGGAAAGAGCCTATCAAAAAAAACACTCAACTTCCTTTCTCTTCCTTCCCCTTCCCCAAGGCCTTGGCAGAAAATCCCCGTCATCAAGGTTACTATGGAGTCACCAACCTAAATCTGTGGTCCATGAGGACCAACTAAGTGCTCCAAGTAGAGAGGTCAGGTTGCTTCTTGTTCCAAATTCCTGCATGTTTTTCTAGGAAAAAAAAAAAAAAAAAACCTTCCTTCTCTCTCTCCTTCCCCTGATGCTATCCTCAGCAACACATCTAGTAAATGTTGCAGAGGAAACCTTCAGTACTAAACCCTCATAAATTCTCAAAAAAGTAGTTTTATATATCCAGTATCTCACTCAATCTTTAAAATTACTGATAACACCATTTGAAAGGGCAGAAATAGAAGCTAGCACATAGCTCAGTGGCAGAGCATTTGCTTAGTATGTATGAGGTCCCAGGTTCAAACCGCAGCACCAGACATACAGAGAGAGAGAGAGAGAGAGAGAGAGAGAGAGAGAGAGAGAGAGAGAGAGAGAGAGAGAATGGAATATGGCTTAATAGAATACTTTTACCTAATATGTTCAAGGTCCTAGGTTTGATTCCTGGCTCCATAGAAAGAAGAAAATGAGAAGGCTTTTGGTACTCAAAGACTTACATGGCTTTTAAGCAAGTATTGTCCTAAATATAATATATGCATTATTTAACAGTATTTAATTTCACCCTCACCACAGCCTCTGTCCTATAGACTATTCCTTTTTTTTTTAAGGCAAGGAAAGTAGGGTACAATAGAAATGAGATAACCCATCCAAGATGCTATACCCTTTAAGTTAGAAAGTTGAGATTTGATCCCAGATAGTCCCTAGAATCTGAACTGTTAATAGTCCTTTCTGCACCTCCTTGGCATCTCTCTACAGTTTGTGATTTGTAATTGCCCACCCAGCCCAGACTGACTTTCACATTATGGGGATAAGGATGTGTCCAGGCTAATATGAACACATCCCTTGCCCCTAAACACAGGTTCCCTTCATCCTTGGAGTACCATATTGACTGCGTTCTCCTCCATGCCTCAGAACCTTCTCTTCCACCCCAAGAGAAGCAATAGGAAGACCCACCCTTCATATCCTTCTCTCAATATACTTCTAGATGACAAAGCAAAGAGTTGCTCATACTTCAAAGTCATTTTTGGACAGTGAAATAGTGAACAAGTCCCTTTCCTTCATTTTATTTTTTGTGTTGCTTGTTTATTTGTTTTGTTTTTATACTTTTCAATACATTAAAAAGTGTCTTCGGTGAGTTCCTTAGTCCAAAGCAAATATTTTAATAGGAAAATAAATAAACTGATCACACAACAAGACATGAATCTATGAGATATCTTTACTGAACTTAGAGAACACTTGATGATGTCTCTGCTAAGGCTGAAGTCCATCCTACTATTTCAAAGATACCTTATTAAGCTTTAAGGTCTTCCCTCTTGTTCAAATCCAGTCTTGCATATTCACAGGCTAATTAAAGAGTCCTTTATGAAGCTACCACTTAAAGACTAGTTGGGAGAAGTTTTCTGCTGAATTAAGAATTTTTTTCACCATAAGAAGAACATAGTGAACAGATGTACAGAGCTCCTGCTTTGCATGTTTATTGGGTTAAAGGAATCATTTTGTCACCAAAATGAGCTTTTTATTCCCACCCTGCTAATGTCACAGCTGACAGTAGTAAGTGGTGTGTCAAACATCTAAAGTCCCTGTGGTATCTACAGCTGCTGTCCCTTTCCAGGTCTCTCTGGACAGAGAAGTACAGTGGTTTATGTGACTGTGACTGCCTTGTCTTAGATGTAGTCAATTGGATGTGGGGCTCCAGATCTAGCCAGGGTATTGGGGAGGATTAAATCATGTAATAATTAACAACTTAAATCGAAATCTAGAGCAGTGACTGACTAGTAACTTAGTTCGATGGACAGGGCAGGTGACGGGTGGTGTCTATTTGGGTTGGCTTGTTGTTCTTTCATGACTCCAGTTGACACTGGGCTCTTTAAACATAGCCAGCGTTGACTCAGAAAAAAAAAAAGAAAGAAAGAAAGAGGGAGAGAGAAAGACTGACAGGCAGACAGACAGACAGAGACAGAGACAGAGAAGAAAGGACAGAGGAAAGAAGGGAAGAGAGAAAGAAAAACAGAGAGGGAAGGAGAGAGAAGAGAAAGAAAGAGAGAGGGCAAGAGGGAAAGGGAGAGGGAGAGGGAAGTGAGGAGCTCACTATCTAGGCAGTGAGTATAGCAACCAACTAAGCTATTCATTCCGTGTAGTGTTTAGGGTACCAGCAAAGGACTCACCATTATCCCCCCGATATGTAGCAAATGAGTGTCCATGTTTGCGAGCTGTTGCGGTTCTAATGGAAAGCTGAAATTTAAGCTACTGATGCATCCCAAACCCTGTTGGCTTTGTTTTGGAGATTTATTAGAACCCACTGAGACAACTAGATGCTGAGTGCTAAGTGAAAATTTCTTGGGCAAGAAATAATGCATACCAACATCCCAGGTACAAAGACTGTGAGATGAACTGGAGAGTTAAATCTCAGCTTCAGAGTACAGAAGTAGACATCTCTTGATGTAAAAAAGAAGCAAAAACAAAAATAAAAAAACAAACAACCAAAACCCAAAAACTAAAACTAAAGAAGAGTCTTAGTACCCTATGCAGGGATGCCACAAAGAGGTGCATCTTGCAGAATATGAAGGCAAAACCCCTTTCAGGTTCTGTCTGCCACTGTAGTACAAATCTTTCTGGGTACATCACACTGGGCTGCAGTGTCTACTTCCTGTCCCAGTCCCTGCTCCTCTACCCTTTCTGCCTCTGCCAAGAGGAAAGTTAACGAAAGAATAAAATGCAAGGGTGTTTGCTCCCAAATAGTAGGGTTAGGGGTGTTACGGAAAAGGGAAAGCAGCCAAAGTGAAAAGCAGAACTTCTTCACCTGATCCAAGATCCAAAGGCTGCCTGTCTGGACCCCATGGGCATGAGTTTATCCTGCTGAGGAAGACTGGGGAACACTGAAAGTTCCATGACAGTACGCCAAGGCTGAAGGAGTTAGAGGCTAGTTTCCTTTTGGCTGCTAGCATTCTTTCCAACTTAATTGGCAGTATCTGCATTTTCCACTTACCTGCATCTTATTCTGGGGATGTGCTCATGCTGTGAGAGGTTTTGGTGCCTTTTCTGATAGACAGCGAGAGTTTAAAGGTTGCCTTCAAAGTGGCCTCTGTGACTGACAAATACTCACCCTGTCCTGGGACTCACTCCAACAGATGCTTGTCTAATGGTCTGGGAAAGAGTTGAGATGCCAATAACTAATAATAATAATTTTTTCTACTTATTGAAAATAGGTTTTTTTTTCACACAATATATCCTGGTTATGGTTTTGCTTTCCTCTGATCCTCCCAGTTCCTCCCCAGCATTGTGATAGAAAAGAGCTAGCTGGCCTAGAAACCTCCCCTGATCAAGATGCCTTTTCTTATGCTCATACCACATGATATGAGCCCATTCCAATCTTTCCATCATGTTAATAGCTTCCTGTCCTCTTGTCTCTGGTGTTTGCACAAGACTCCGGGGGGAATTATGTACAAGTGGTATGGGAAGAGAAAAAATATAGATACATTATTTATAATTTGCTGTCTCCTGAAATTTCATCCAAGGTCTACTTGTCTTTTAGAGACATGAATTTAAATGAGGAAACAAATATTCCTTGCAGAGCCACGGGGACTTGGCGGGACTTCATTGTCTCTTTTAATACTATAAAAGGCAAACAGGACTCACACTGAAGCTCATCCGCAGAGGCAGTCAACACTATAAAAGGGCTGTCTTGACCTTGAGGTTAAGTGAAGAGGTAGCTAGAGATGAGTAATGAGATGAGGTTGTAGTTTTGTTTATTTTGCCTTTGTATTTTTATTCTTGTTTTATTGTCTTTGCCCCCTGCTGTCTTCCTTCCAGGTCAGGCTGTTCCATGAAGCTCTCTAAGAAAATTTTGGGTCTCCTCTGACATAAAACTTTTTTTTAAGGTTGTAAAAAAGTGAATGAAAATTGGCAAATTCTAGACTCCAAAGCAGTGGGTAGTGGACTTTAAAAAAGTCTTGGTCACCAGGATTTCTGTTGGAACAGGAAGCCTGGCAATCTGTACATTGGCATCACAAGTGCCTCACCCAAGCGTCAGGGGAGTTCCCACTGCTCTGCCACTTACAAACTGTTTGATGTTTTATTTCCCTGAGAAACCAAAGAACAGAAGATGCCTGGCAGGAGAGAGAGAGAGGGAGAGAGAGAGAGGGAGAGAGAGACAGACAGCGAGACAGAGAGACAGAGACAGAGAGACAGACAGACAGACAGACAGACAGACAGACACACACACACACACACACACCATACGAATATCTTATCCCAAGCAAATAAACATCTAAATGTCAGATCAAAGGTTTGGATTAATCAAACTGCCCCCCCCCCCGCTTTATTGTCTTTATCAGCCTCCAAGGTCCCTCTCCATATTCCCTCAGTTATTTCCTATTTCCCTGGTCTTTTTCTGTCTTTGACATACAACCATCCCAACATGTCCAGCTGGAAGCCTCTTGTTCCTGCCTTTGAAAAACATTCTTATAGAACTGTTTTTGATTACCCATGATCTAAATGTGTCTAATGTGTTTTGGATTTTATATAACTCATTATACATTTTTTTTCTGTTTGGGTACTTTACAGCCATGTATCCTTCACTTCTAATTACTGTCAAGTATTACTTGACGTGTGCCCATCCGTTACCTTTGGCTCTCCACTCTCAAAGGCAGGCAGGCATCAGATTATCTGCAACCTTTCACAGTCCCACACGGTGCTGCACTGTGCGCCTTCAGAGTATTCATCTGTAAACCAGTGAGGCATGCAAAGGTTGTATACCCAAAGAGGAGTTGAAATGTGGGATATGTGCTTGTACAGTTTTAAGTATTTACAGGCTGAACACACAGAGATGCTCCTGTTTCCTGGGAACACACACCATTCCTAACAGCTTGACACAGTCCAGCCTGGTCCAGCCTTGAAATTTTTGGCAGTCTGATACGTATAATCGAAGTCTTGTTACTTTTGATGAATCATGTTAACAGTACGTTTGAATTTAAACATCTCTCCCCGTTTGTGAGACATTTGATTTTCCTTTGGTGGTAAAGTACCTGTTCATGTCATTTGCTTATTTTCCCATCAGGGTTCCCCACAATATTATCCAGCATTACTTGAACCTCTAGCATCCTTAGTACAACGGCTTTTCTTACCAATAGCTCCAAAGATTTTCTTCAATATTCTTCTGTTCCCTTTGTGATTTATTGTCATGCTTAGTCCGTTTCATATGTGACATTCAGCCAGGATACCATTTCATTTTTCTTTATAGAGTGAACCAGTTTAACCAGCATCATTCACTAAGTAAGCCATCTGTTCACTGATTTGAATGCTTTCCTGTATATTAAGTTCACACATGCAGATAATCTTTCTCTGAACTCTGAATTATCTATTTTATACCATACTCTGTTCATCTGTTTTTTTAAATCAAAGCCTAAAAATTTTGTGTTTGTATCTAGAGTTAATCTTAACATGTTGACACATGGTAAGACAAGATTCCTTGGCTCCCACTCTCGAGGTTCACTTAGCTATTTGATGGCACTTAATTTTCCATGGGTGTCATGTCATCTGCATTATCCCACTTATGTATGAAGTCCTCCAAATGGAATTTACAGTAGAATTGCAATGTACTTGTAAGTTAATTTGAGAAGAACGGACAGCCTTATGATAGCAAGTTATCCCTTCTAAAATGCATAGACTGGATCTTCATTTATCCAAATAATCTTTATGTTTCTCACAATGTTAAATTTTCCCAAAAGCATTCCTGTGCTCTTGGTTGATTTCTGGAAGCTTTATTATTTTTTATTGCTTTGTGACTTATATCTAATTAAAAAAATATTTTCTAGTTGATTATTGCTGATGCAGAAAAATACTATTGATTTTATATATTGATCTAGTATCCAGCAATCCTGCTGACTTTCTCCCTAATGGTAATTATCTATTGCTTCTATTAATATTTTAGGTAAATATGGAGCTGGGGAGGTAGAGGTAGTAAAAGTACTGCCTGCTGTGCACTTATTAGAACCCAAGTTCTAATCCTGAGCACCCACATCATTGGCAGGAGGTAGGGGCTGTGTCTCATCACTAGGGGGGCAGAGAAGGAGGATCTCAGGGCTTTGCCCAGCCAGCCAGTCTAGATGAATAGAGGAGTTCTGGGTTCAGTAAAAGACCCCGTCATAAAAGACACTGACTTCTGGCGTCCACATACCCAAGCATGAGCATGAATACACATGCCCAAGTGTTTTCTGTGTTTTGTATCATTTATGAATAATGATTTCATTTCTGTCCTTCACATTAACTGGAATCTCCAAAGCTATCAGTGACTGCAAGGCTAGCTAACCTTGACTTGTTCTCAGTCTTGAAGAGAACACAATTAAAACTTCAGATGTATAATCCTCACTAAGTCCTATTCACTGCATCTCTTTAACCCTGCAATTGTTTTCTAAAATAAAGAAAATATGTAATTGGCTGAGCCATATATAAACAAGAATGGTACTTGCTTAGATCTGTGGTATGAAACACTCATTAAGTTACAGAATTTTCCTCTATTTCGAGTTAGGAGGTTTTGCAATGAATTTTATCAAGTGCTAGTTTAATAAGTCATGGTTTTTATACTTCATGACACATACTGGTAGTTTTTTTAAAATACATAACTTTACTATCACTATTTACTATTTTACTATTAATTTAAAAATTTCCCCAAATATGAGTTTTTAATACATTCAGATTTAGTTAACTCTATTTACACAGTTTACATCTATGACCATAAAGAAAATTGGCCATCCATTTCTTTGTTTATATCTTCATGTTTCACCAACTTCATGAGAAATAAAAAACTGTCCAGCTTTCAGTCTTACTACTGTTTTTGATTTAAGTTTTTTCCTAAGACAGGACCTCACTATGTAGCCTGATTATCCTGGGAAGTCACTATATAATCTTGGCTGTGTGTCTCAAATTCGCAGAAATCTGCCTGCCTCTGCCTCCCAAATGCTGGGACTAAAGGCATGCCTTGCCATACTTAGCTCCTATTGACTTCCCATGTGCAGTATTGCCTTCAAAGAGTCCACTGTTAGATTTTGTCCTGCAGGTGACTAAATGTTTCTATCTGGAGTCTTCTAGAACATGCATGTGTGCATGTGAGTGTGCGTGTGTATGTGTGTGTGGTGGGGAATCTGTACTTGTGTGCCTGTAGGTATGCATGCACCTATATGCTTGTCGAGACCAGAAGTCAACATCAGGTATCTTTGATTATTCTTCTGTCTTATTGTTTGAGACAGAGTCTCTCACTGAAGAGCTCACCAATTTGACTGGAAAGGCTGGCCAGTGAGCTCCTGGGACCTGCCTCACTGTCTCTGCAGTGCAGGACATCACAGACATAGGAAAACATGGTTGCTGGGTTCTCATGATTGTATGGCAGCACTTTGCCTACTGAGCTGTCTCCCTAGCCCCATATCTTTATTTCTTTTTGATAGTCTCACAGTTCATTCTAAGAGTTTATGTATCTTTTTCTCTCCAGTTTGACATTCAATGATGCTTTTAAACTGCCACATTTTATCTGGCTTTTGTCCACATTTGTCTTTATTATTCACTTAAGTGTTTCCTCCTATTTGTAATATTTTTTTTCTTTTCAGGACTTTTATTAACTAGATGGTAGAATATATGCATTGTTCTCCAAACCTCTTAGTCTTCTCTCTCTTTACTTTTCCCTCTTAGTATCTAAAAGGTGGACTCAGTCAGATACTTCAATTTATATTTTACCTGAGTCTAAAGCCTTTATTTATCTTATCTATTGCATTGTTACTTTAAACCCTATTATCTGGGTTTAATATATTTCTGCTGGGTTTTTGTTTCTTATTTTTTCTCATGGTGTTGATATTTTTCCTTCCCTCTGTAAGTCAAGTTAGCATATCTAATTAAGATGCTATTTTAATAAACTGTACTAGATAATCAATGACACATCAACTGTGCTCTTTGTTTCAGCAGAGCTTTATTCCTTGGGGCATGGATAGATCCTCCATTCTTTAAGCCCATTCTCTCTTAGGGTTGTCGGGCTCTACTCCTGGTAGTGTACGTGGTTGAGAAAGATCAAATGCAGATGAAAGGGGCCAGGCAATGAGTTCTCTGTGCCAACACAGGGAGAAAGAGTAGACTTCAAAACGCCCATCCAGCATGTGCTATCCCTTTAGTACTGTTTTGTCTAGCTGTTTATTTCAATAAGAATAGCTCTGGCCTTACTGAACAAACTGAAAATTTCATTTCATTTTATTGCTTCTGTTTCTTGAAAGACATGACATAAAACTAATGAGAGTTCATCTTCAAATTCTCCATCTGTTCTCACTAGTGAAGACACCTGAGCCTGGAGAATCATTCTCATGTGGGATTTTTAACTACAAAATAAACTTTGAAAAAATAGTTATCATACTCTATACATTATATTATTTTAGTCTGGGGGACATCTAGGAAATGGTGGTACTCAAGGAATGGTCCTCATCTTTAAGTCACTGAACTTATTTATAGAGTAGTCACACTAGTCAACAGGGCACAGTTACATGGCCACCCTCTTTTGAGAGTAGTGAATCTTCTTGAACAGTGCCACTCTTTACTGTAGATTATACGAATTGGTTCTCAGTCTGTGAGTTGCAACCCCTTTGGGGTCACATATCAGATATCCTGCATATCAGATATTTACATTACAAATCCTAACAGGCAAAATCACAGTAAGGAAGTAGCAATAAAAATCACTTTATAGTTAGGGGCCCCCATACTATGACACACTGTATTAAAGGGTCAAAGCATCAGGAAGGTTGGGAAGCATCCCTATAAGATGATCTTGTAAATGCTACAGAAAAATCTCACATTTCTTTAGTCACAGGATTTGATTTGGCCCATTTTTAAATTGTGTCATTGCACATGTCTTCAGAGAATCTAATTTTGTGTTCTCTGTTATTATCATAGGGGATGGATGCTATCACTCATGTGACACTAAACATCTAATAAATATTGATGGGGCACCTACTTGTGTCAGGCTCTGTTCTAAATGCTAAGGATAGTGGTAAGAAACAAGTCAGATGCCTATCCCTGTGAATTTTAATAATAAAAGATTTCTTTTGCTGGCTTACATGATATGATTGAGATAGTTCAACAATGGCTGCCTCTCACTGGAGAGGTTAAGACTGTATAAATTTTTTTTATGATTTATTGATTTATATGAGCACACTGTAGCTGTTTTCAAACACCAGAAGAGAGATCAGATCCCATTATAGATGGTTGTGAGCCACCATGTGGTTGCTGAGAATTGAACTCAGAACCTCTGGAAGAACAGTCAGTGCTTTTAACCACTGAACCATCTCTCCAGCGCCATATAAATTTTTACTCCAGGAGTGGAGGCATCAGAAAAACATACTCCCATCTCCAAAGAGAAAAATTGTTTAAGTAGTGCTACATCTAAAAAGATAGAGAAAGATGTCTACTAGCTTCAGAAGAAAGTCCCTCTTCATATACAGCATGATTCAGTCACTGTTCTCACATCCGTCCAACACAGTGCTCGTTAGTCAGGTAGATCTTCTGTTTTCCAATTGGCTTTCCCACATGCCTGCAACACCGTCCTCTACCAGTATGTGGCTGATCTCTGTCAATTCCTAAAGTAAGAAAGCTTGCTGATCAGCACTTGTCAAATTCTACTCCATTCTAGAACCCCACTTCTCAGCCCCTCTTCAGCAGCTCCCACATTTACTGCCCTTCACACCCACTTTGATGCCCTTCTAACCTCCCATGTTGATCTCAGAGCTTGAAGTCACATTTGTTTTCCCACAAGGCCATGAGCCACCTGAAAGATGTCTTTTCTCCTTCTGTCAGCCCGATTCCCATCTCTTAGCCTGGTATTTAGAAATCAAGGGACATTTTCCTATATGTCTTTTAAGTGAGTATCAAGACAACAAGCTAGTAAATCTGAAGATTCTCTGAGAAAATTAAAGTGATGGATTAAGCTCATATGGGCTGACAGCCACGGGCTGTACCCCAAAATCTTATCAGCTACTTTGCAAATACATAGTTAAAGTTAATTCTGTGGAGAAAAACCATACATTATTCTGCATTTACTGAGAAACCTGCTGTGGCTGTTCTCTGAGGGACATGCTGACGTCACAGCTTCAGTTCTGATGCTGGTCCATCAGAGTGGACAGTGGGCAGAAGCTCTCTAGAGCTATTAAATCTGATAATTTTAAAGACTGTACCAAAGGACACAAAACAGGAGAGGGCTGGGAAGGGACAGAGAAGCCTCTCCCACTCCCCACTGGCACAGAGCCATCTGATTGCCCTGTGTGTCATCGTGAAGGTAGCTACTCACCACTCAGCAGGCAGCCTTTGATGGCCAATACAAACCAATTTCTGAGCAATTCTTCCAGTGAATGCCCTGGGCCTGTGGATCTCACAGTTACATCTAGAAATACTTAACCATGAGACACTTCACTGTACCAGTCATTTGGCTTTGCTTTCCTTCTTACTTGGTAATAACCATAGCCTGTGTTTAAAAAGGGAGGGGGGGGGGAACTGCCCTATCCACCCAGGCTCCAGTTACTGCACCAGGAGGAAGGAAGGAGGGGATCCTAGGTACGTGCTTGGTCTAAAAAATATTATTAGAATGATCAGGGTTAAAGGTAGATACCTGATTAGATTAAATGGCACCCAGAGAGCTAAGGATGCCTATGATCGGCCCTGATAATCTTCTAAAACATATGAATTCCAGATCAATTGGAATATGAAAGTGTTTTTATGATTTTTAGCGGAGCCAAAGTCCAATACCACCAACTAAAGCAGTAGGGTGAAATGGCAAAGACTAGAATACAAGGCTTAAACTCAAGGCCAAATATCCCCTCTTCTCTCCATCCCACCTAAACTGAAAGATGGGGTGCTCAGGATGTTCTTCTTAGAGACAAAAGATGAGGAGGAGGAGGAGGAGGAG
>NC_034594.1:132805524-132822980 GCF_900095145.1 Mus pahari
GAGGGAGAGAGAGAGAGAGAGAGAGAGAGCAGGAAGAAGGAAAAGAAGAAGAGAGGGGAGGAGGAGGAGGAGGAGGAGGAGGAGGAGGAGGAGGAGAGACAGGAAGGTGTATATGTGTGTGTTTAAGGAGGAGAGGAGAAAAATTAAATCTGTTATTTGCCCAGTCATGTGGATCTAAGCAGGGAGAGCTGGCCAAGAGGCCTGGAGTCACCATCTCATTTACCATGTCTAACTCTTGGCTTCCGAGAAGAGAAAAATGCAAACTACAAACAGCTTTATCTGAACGGAGCTCTTTAGTCAGATACTAAGTCCTGAGACTGCCTCCCTGTTCAACATGATGACGTGGTAGAACTGGGGTGGAGCACAGGAATCTGAAGGATGAGGAAACCCGTAACTTGAGAACCCTCAGCAAGCCTTTGCTTTCTCTCATCACATTAAAGGGACTAGTGTGTTAACCGAGGACTAGTGACGCTGAGACACACTTGGGATGCTTTCAAGGCTGGAGCAGGATGGAGGGACGCTTCATGTGGAATCTTCTCCAAGTTCCCAGGGAATAAAAAAATTCCCAGGTTGCTGCTTCTGATAGTTTGCAAAAGCAAAGTGCTTCTTGATTGCCTTTCCACTAATGCCATAGACTAAATTACGGTAAATTGAATCTATTAACAACCAGATGGCCTTGTAATTTGTCAAGGGTAAGGCAAGTGCACCCAGCAACCATGCATCAACCTCCCACACACTTGGATAGTGCCTCCACTGCCAGCTAACTATAGGAGCCCAGAAAGCCAGGCATATGGTCCTCCCTCTCCCAAGCATCATCTGAGACCTTTATCCCATCCATCTTTGACACTCCTTAGACACTTATCCCTTCAGCTGATCTTATTCTTATCTTCCAGCTTGAAAGATGGGTGAATGCCTCTTGTATGACAGCATCTTATATACTTAAAATTCCTCTTCCCAGAAGGGAATCTCAATATATTATATGTGCTTACATTAGGTCTAACTTTAGAAAAATTAAGAATGGATCTGAACCCTCTTCAAGTATCTATAACATCCATTCTAGTAGTTATGAGTGAAGAAGGGGGTTATGTGAAATTGCTTACTTCCCTATTCTCGCGGTGGGTTTGGTTTTATATGTTTATTTGAGTGGTGCTACTGGGGGGAGTTTTGAGGAAAGTTTTTTTTCTATGTGGGGGAATCCATGGAGTACTGAGACATGCAGAGTTCTGCCTCCCCAAGAAACTGGGCTGGTTTAATGACGATCTCTTCCTTTGGGAGAAATAGTGTATAAGGCAACAATAAGCTGGATGCCAAGTACATTGTATGCTGACCTAAGAGGAAGACCACAGACAGTGAGAGAGGCAAAGGCAAGTGGGCACATTGGTTGCTCCAGAAACCGGGGTCAATAATAACCTAGATGACCAGAAATAAGGCCAGTGTTCCCAAAGCAACACAGAGAGGGGGACAGAGTCACTCATTTCTGTCCCCTGAAATGAATGGAAACCTCAGGGACAGGTGAGATGTAAGCTTTCATGATGTCTAGGACATGCTGGAGATACAATTCAATAGCTTTTATAAAGCTACTACAAAACTCACTTTTGATGGGAAAACACTTAATTTGAACATGGTGTTTTCTGGGGGTAACTTTAGTACTTGGAATACTGTATGCCTATGTTAAATAAAAAACTCAGTCACTCGTTGGATAGATGAAAACCTTTAAGAAACTAGAACAGAAGTTATACTCCATTTGAAGGGTTGCTTTTTGAAGATTTATTTCACATTTTTATTTGTGTATGTGCTTATGTCTATGTGTGTATACCTCACGTATGTAAGTGCCCACAAAGACCAGAAATGGATGTCAGATCCCCTGGAGTGATTGTGAGTGGTCTGGTGTGGCTGCTGGGAAAACTTGGGTCCTCTGAAAGAGCAGTAAATGCTCTTAAGCACTGGGTCATCTCTCCATCCCTGGTTATATTTATTGTTCTAATAGAATATACAGTACACTTGACTAAGCTCTGCAAACTTGAATAGAAGCCACCTGAATAAGCCACTCACGGAATCTTTCTGAGCATTTTCCTTGTCTGCTAACATAAGTCTCAGCTCTATACTGACCTGCCTTCCTCTAACATCTCTCACAAGAATGAAATAGAAACAAAAATACGCCTTGTGAAGTACGAGTCTTATAGAAGCATATCACCAAACCTTAGGGTGACTGTGCTTGAAGTGTATTGTTTCCCCAAACTATTTTTGACAGACCTGAGGCAGCAATCTGGAACATAGAATTAAGAGTTAATCCATCTCTGGGTCAGGTGGCAGGTAAGGGGACAGGCATAGAAGTAAGGGCTTACATGGAGACTACAAGACTTCGGTAACTTCTTCCTAGAACAGAAGGCTTTACAGATAAACCTGTGATGGGGACTCTCAGGAAAGTTCATGTGTCATCTTTTTTATGTGACATTCTATGTCTAAACGGTTCACTGCCTGGCCTTTCCAAGGGGCTGTGTGTCACATATGTAGTATAGGAGTAAAACCACCAGGAGACGCTGTAGTAGCTAACACCAGCGGTTTGCCTCACCCTACCTTCGTGTCTACCTCACTTATACACAGAAACACAGTACTGTATCGTACCGTGACATCTGACCATAGTCTTCATTGACCCAGAAACCCACATTTACAGAGCACTCCAGCCACCATGCCTCACATGGCAGGCTGTGCCTTTAATTTCCCCTCTCAGCAAAGTCCCTCCAGTGGACTGCTCTCAATCTGCCTGATAAGCACAAAACTTACCTCAGAGCAAAGCACTTCAGGATTAGAGCTTCTCTTGCAGCTAATTAGGTATTGTTTTACAGATTGGGCTGTTCCTTCTGAAAGATGAGCTGCAATTTACTTCCCCTGCCCTGTCCTTGAATTAAAACTGAACTGTAAAACATAGCCATTTGATTGTTTAGTGCAATCAAGAGATTGCTTTGTACGGGGACCAGACATTCATTGCTGTGGTAATGCTGAGCTTCTGTAGTCATCCCTTTATGGCTGCCATGTGGATGACAGAGGCTTTCTTCAGATGGCTTCTTACTTTTGAAAAGGTCCCTACAGTGCTTCACTGGCCCATCTCTTAAACAATCATCAAGGGCAAGGGTCAAATCCTTATTAGCCCCATTTTACTGCTGAGATACTGGATGCTCAAGGCCTTTAGCTTATACTCAAGCATCTTGGTAAACAGAGAATCTAGGCCTTTGGTCCTCAGAGGCCATAAGTCCAACATGAGTTCATATTTCACACCTACATACTGTCTGAATTCACTTAGAACTTCTTACAACTCATGATGAGGGACCAACCACAGGACTCTTTAAAACCTCCTATGATGCAAGGGTTCATGTGCATAATGGGGAAGGGGTTTGCAACTCCATAGAACTAAACCACCAACCAAAGAGTACACATGGAGTGACCCATGGCTCTGGACACTTATGTAGAAGAGGATGGCCTTGTCGGGCAGGGGTAGAAGGAGAGGCCCCAGTGTAGGGGAATGCAAGGGTGGGTCAGTGGGAGTGCACCCTCATAGGAGCAGGAGGAATGGTACAGGGAATTTCCAGAGGGGAATCTGGGAAAGGGGATAACATTTGAAATGTAACTAAAGAAAATATCCAATTAAAAAAAAAAAAAAGAACCATTTCTAAAAATTGCTTTGGGCTGATGAGTTGGCCAGCAGGTACAAGGTATTTGCTGCCCAAGCTTAGCAATCTGAGTTCTATGCCCAGGACCCAATGGTAGAACGAAACAACTGGCTCCCTCGAGTTGTCCTCTGACTCCAAATGTTCACTGTAGTCCTGAATGTAGGCACGCAGTACACACATGCACCTAATAAATAAATATAAGAATTTCAATTGGTTTTCTTCTGCAGGGGGCCGGGTGTTCTCTCATCCTCAAGACTGTGCCCAGCATTTGATGAATGGAGACACTCTGAGTGGCGTTTACACCATCTTCCTCAATGGGGAGCTAAGCCACAAGTTGCAAGTATACTGTGACATGACCACAGATGGGGGCGGCTGGATTGTAAGTACATGCTGCAGGCAAATATCTTCAGGCTTCTCATGTACCCGGCTGGGGACCTGGGGATTACCATGTCACCATCCTTCCAGATGTTCCCTTATCTACCCACTTCATTTGGATTTGTCTCGTCACTGCCTTCAAGGCTCTCATTCAGTAGCCCACTCACAGAGAAAGTAATAACCGTTTCATTCTGTTGCTAGGATAAACGCCATGACCAAAAGGGACACAGAGGAGAGAAGTGTTTGTTCATAGTACATCATGGAGGGATGTCACAGCTAGAACTCAGAAACTAGAACTGCAAGCATGAAGGGATGGTACTGGCTCACTCATTGGCTTATGCTCAGCTACTTTTCTTATATAGACCAGGCCCACCTCGCTTGGGATGATGCTATACTCAGTGAACCGGGCTCTCCCACTTCAGTTAAGACAATTCTTCATAGACATGGCCACAGGCCAATCTATTGGAGGCAATTCTTCAGTTGAGGTTTCCTCTTCCAAGGTGACTCTGTGTTGGGCCAAATTAACAATTAAAAACTAACCAGGACTCCTATGAAAGCTGTAATGGCCTAGCCTAAAGAAGGGCTGTAAGATGAGACTGCCTTGCCCTGAGCTCCTTCTGCAAACAGACTGGATGCAGGGTGTGCTATGGAAAGGAAGGAGTGAGGCACATGGATCCTGCTTACCAGGGGCTGTAGCTAAAATGAAGAGGAGAGGCGGAGGCCACTCTACAGAAGCACTTTAGCTTCTCAGAGTGAGGCAGTTTGTTGCCTTATCTTGGAGAATCACATATCTACTGATTAGATATGGGGCAGAATGTGGGTGGGCCGCTAGTTGTGAGAGCTACTTGTGTCTTCATCCTGTTCTAGACCCCTACCTCTTCCCTAGAGCTGTCATAGCCTTCAGGAAGTAACAGTGGTAGGGAGAGAGACACTACTTGCTGAAACCACTTCCTCTCGTACATGAGAGTCTATCTTACACAGACAGAAGAAACACGGCAGCCTGGAGGTGCTACCCACTATGCCCATGAGCAGCTTCCTGAAGCTGGCTCTAAACCAAGCCACAGGGGTTGAATCAGTGTGAATGGCAACTCCGCCCCACCCACCCTCCTGTGCACACCCCTTCCTAGCACTGCTCAGATACAGCACCAGAGCTTTCATGATCCAAAATGGGAAGGTTTTTCTAGAGTTAAATGGTGACTGCACTCATAATCCTCTCGGGAGACATTTTCTTTTATGTTTCTGACATATTTGTGCCTCCTTCTTAAAGCATAATTGGAAATTGAAGCCAAGGCTGATGTATTGGAGGTTAAATGAAATTAGCACTTAAACAGCTTGGAAAGTGAATGATATGCAATTGCTTTGCCTGCACTAAGATGATGACAGTGAGTAGATGATTTGAAGTTGGTCCCAGTCCTTCGGTGAGAAATGCCTCCAACTACTCTCTGCAGTGCAAAAAGATTAATTTGAGAATCAGGCCCATTTCCCCTGACTATTGGGAGCTTGATATGTATCCTGAATCTTTTCTATATTGCAGGAGTGCAAATTAGTGTCGATATCACACCCCTAGTTTATTTGTCAGATGCATCAGCACTTCAGGAAAAGGGGTTCTGAGCATGCCCTGCAAAATCCGCCACAGGAAACGTGAAACTCACTTCTGAAATGCTTCTGCTCCTAGCTGATGCGGAACACAGACACATATTCATTTATTAATTATTAATTCTTGCTTTTTTGGACCATCTCCTCTCTCTTTTTCTCTTTCTCTTCACAGGTATTCCAGAGGCGGCAAAATGGCCAAACTGATTTTTTCCGGAAATGGGCAGATTATCGTGTTGGCTTTGGGAACCTGGAGGATGAGTTTTGGCTAGGTAACATCCACTTTGTATTTCCCCTGGACAGGTTGCCCTGGGCTTCTGTCCATCTCTCTCTCTTTTCTGTGTCCATCTGGGATTGTCAGAAGTCTGAGTCCATTGAGAAGTTGACAGCTTGTGAATTGCTTTTGTGCCTCTTGCTCTGTTTGGCTCCGCTTATTGATCTGTTTTTATCTGACTGTGGTATTTTCCTCTTTGCTCTGTCTCTTCCCATCCTCATTAATAGTCTTTTATGCTGATGGATCTTGACATGAGGCAAGTACAAAGGCAGGGATCTGCCTGGTAGGGAACAGGGCACAGGAAGCAATGAACAGGCTCACCCCTCTAGGAAGCTAGGCAACCAGCTAGCCAGCCTGCATGTCAAGAGAGAAATGAGATGCTGGGTTCCTGGGAGAGTGCTCTTATCTGACTTGGGAGAGAAAGGGGAGGAATGAGAGTGGCATTAGAGGTGATTTCCTATAGGTCTGATACAACAGGGAGTTTAGATGGAGGTTTCTGTGGGTATAGGAAGATAAACAGACCAAAGTCAGACTAATGGAGCTGATGCTAGATCATAAAGCAGTCAGGGTGTGAATGCCTCTGTTTCTCTGTAAGATTTTCCTAATGGTTGATAAAGGGAGGCAGAAGGGAAAAACAAATAAATGATAGTGTGAGATGTTTGCACTCACCACTGGCCCACCCCTACCACATTCATGTTCAAGCTTTGATGCCTGCCTTCCCTTGGGTGGCAAAGTAACAGCCTTCCACTTGGAAACCTGCCCCCAAGACCACGCCATTGTCTACATGGCCACTAGAAGGATCTCCCTCAAACCCCGAATCTGAGTGAAGGGTAACCCAACTTGGTAAAGGCTTGCAATGACTCTGTCACTGCCCAGTAAAGGCCAAGCTCCTTGTCAAGTTTCCTCCTCTCCTTCTGCATCCTTCTCTCTACCACCAAGCACCTTTCTGTCCCGCATCCCACTTCTGGGTCATCCATCTTCAAACCTGCACAAACACTGACATTTCCTCTTCAATAAACACGCCTTCAGCCAACTATTCCCTCCTCCCTACATCTTGGGGTTTACCTTATATCCAAAGGCCCAGTGAAGAACCTCTTCCTTCATAGAAGCCATACAGACTCTTTTTTTCATCCATTGCCTGTGGGGATAATTGGTCATGTTCTCTGATATGGCCTGAATCATGGCATCTATTTGACTTTATCTGTCTAGTCTCTATTGTATGTTTCTTGGGGGCTAGAATCTCATCATTCATCTTTAAATATGACCACCTAGGACTTTCTATATCAATCAATGATAAGAATTTATTGGATACACGTTAGCTAGCCAAACCTATGTTTGCCAATATAGGAAATAAAAATGTATGTTAAGAGCCATATAAACACATTGGGAGGAAATTCAAACAAGCAGCCAAATGTGCTTCAATTTAAAACATTTTCAAACATCTTAGGAGTCAGTAATACCTATGAATCAATGTAGACATAAGTAGTCAAGACTTGTGTCTACAAAAACCTAAGCTTTTGTGTACCAAATTCACAGTTTCTGTCATTTTTTTGTGAAGCATGTGAACCATTTGGCACTTAAATGTTCTATAAATCACTTTCTATTTAATTAAATATATGTTTTCAAGAAGCTTTATCCATTATCAAAATGGAAAGCTAGTTGCTGTGTGCCATAGATAAAAGGATGCCTCAAACGGAAAAATATCATTTAAAAATGAAAACGGAAAAGGAAAAGGCAATATTAATATGATTAAGTGACAGTTACATCCAGGAGCACCAAGTCTGCTGCTGCTGCTGCCGCAGCTGCCCTTGAGAATGAGGATCAGAACGTGCTCTGTGTTCAACCAGCCAGGAAATGCTAGAATAAAACTGAGATGGGAGTTAAGATTAGGGTCAGGATTATGGATTCACTTTCATCTTCTAAGAAAAACTGAGGTAGAATGGAGACATCCCTATTTGTTCCAGGTTAGTGCCTTGTTCCCACGTGTCCCATACCACCAGAGATGCCCTTTTGCACTGGTAAATAACCCAGATGAACTGATGAACTGCCGACAGAGAAAGAAGAGAGCTAAGACACTGAGAGATCTGGAGAAGGGAAAAGAAGATGGAATGGAGAGAGAGAGAGAGAGAGAGAGAGAGAGAGAGAGAGAAGGAATCTTTCTGATACATGCAAACTGGGATAGGAAGGAAACTGCCCCCAGCAGATGAACAGCACAAGTCAGAGATGAAAGAAACTGTGTTCAGTTAGGCAGCAATGCTCTATGGCCTATATAACCCTGCTACCCCACAGCATATGATCTAAATTGGGTTATCTAGGACCAGACCCTAAAATGGGGGTTCTCCTTCAAGTTATTTACTGGAGTGAATTCTTATTCAAGTGAGTCGTCGAATTAAATTATCTGGGAAGAGAATTGAAAGGTCCAGGAGAGATCCAGGAAAACTCATAATACTGATTGCTGATGGAAGACTCCCTTTAGACTGTGTTCAAGAGATGCTCTGGAACATGAACTGCTCCTCTGAGCTGCCCCTATATAGACTTCTTTGCCTCCACTTCAGTCATTGACCAGCATCTACTCTGAGGCACGAGGAGAAGGAAGGAGTGACTCTCACTTGGTTGGGGAAATAAACCATCCTAGAGGCTGCTAGTGAGTGACTCGCAACATTTCTAGCAGGGGTTCGGTTCTCCAGCTAAGGGCATCCAGGCACAAAGGCACCAGCAAACACCACAACTGCATAATTCAGTGACAGGCTGTGGGTCGGCAGCTCCACAAACAACATTTGACAGCCTTCTGCTTGCAATCAAGTTAAAGTCTTAAATCTTAAGCGGGTAAAGGAACCAAAGACTCAGGGAGGCCCTTGGCCACTCACTTCACTCTCTGAACTCTCTCCCATAAAATGGAGAGGGAAGTTAAAGTGAGCTCTAAATTTCTTTATACTCCTACCATGTTTTAGTTCTAAATTGTGGTACACTAAGACAGATAGCAGATGACACAACAAAAGAAAAAGCTCCAACTTAACTGGGCAGACAGAAATATGGAAGGCTTAGTGTCCTCAGCAACACAAGGTCAGTGGGTCAGAGTTTAGATAGATAGGTCAAAATCACAGAAAAATCGATATAAGAAAATGTCACCAAGGGTATCTAGGCTCTGCCTGAACTCTTGACTTAGAGGGTTTGGTACCTTATAAGAATTTCTTGACCCAAGGCCTGAGATGCTTAGAGGGCAAGTGAGTGGGAGTTTAGAAAGACCAGGGAAGAGGCAGCAGTGGTGGATAAACATGTAACATATGGATGACACAAAAAAAGATCTGGAGTCAGGAGGCAAAAAGCAACAGAGATGCTCCCCAACTTATGATAGGGAGCTATACCCTAATAAGCTCATCTTCAGTGGACACTATCACTAAGCTAAATTGGTTTTTAATACACTAACCTACCAAACTGTGTAGGTTACCTACACAGTACTGTGCATAGTGTGACTGTTTGCCCCTGTGTTCACATTAAAAGATTGTAAATTCATAAGTTCAGTTGTCCTAAACTCAAGGCAGACTCATAAATTTATTCCTCTGATCCATCTTTGGTGGGCCCAGGAACCCTGGACAGAAAGGAAGGGCTGCACAATGCGAGGTGGCCTGAGCCCTCTCTGATGGCTGATAGGAAGCCCTACTGTGTCTGGGTATCTTGGGCCCTCTGACCCCATGTTTTCACCTGTTGTTCCCTACAATTCAAACCAAAAGATTCATACATTTTTCAAGGATTCTTGAGCTTTGGCTACCATAAATGATAGGAGAAGACTGTGGGGAAGAGGGTCAAGAAATTTGAACTTTAGGGCTTGTCAGTTACTAGGTCAAGATTAGATGGCCTATCCATTCAAGAGACTTGGAATCAATTTCTTGGGACCTTTTATCATCTGAGGAATTATAGTAGTGATGTCATCTGAAAAATTATGTTAGTGATGTCATCTGCTCCAATGTTGTCTGCAGTGGCACTCCTCAGTTGACCTAGGGTCGCCTACTCACAGGAGGAGATTCAAAGTCTGGTAGGATCTGCTTGACACCAGCCTGAGAAGGGGGGAAGGCAGAACAATGTATATGGCCCACTCTTTCTCTATAGCATGTGTTTCTATCCCATTCTCAAAGCTTCTGGGTCAGTACTCAGTACACAGTCTGTCCTTCTCCACAGGGCTAGACAACATCCACAGGATAACAGCCCAGGGCCGCTACGAGCTGCGTGTGGATATGCGGGATGGACAGGAAGCAGTCTTTGCCTACTATGACAAGTTCGCTGTGGAGGACAGCAGAAGCCTGTACAAGCTCCGCATAGGAAGCTACAATGGCACTGCAGGTACTTGTGGGCCCTGTGCTGACCCCCCAGAAGCATTGGGTATGAATTCCAGTCCTACACTGCAGCAGAACCGGCAGAATTCATGGAGTGTTCGTGAACTGACTACTAGCCAGGGAAGGAGGCATGGCTAGCTAGGCTACTGGCTCTGATCCTGCCTGTCCATTCAAGAAACTTGGAATCAATTTCTTGGGACTATCATATGGAGAATTATAGTAGTGATGTTGTCTGAAAGATTATAATAATGATGTTATCTGCTAAATTATAATGATGATGTCATCTGCTACATTATATACAATGCTAATTATAATAGTGATGTCTGTCTCACTTTACAGAGAAGTCAGAAAAGTTTCTATAAGCTCAATGAGTATGTCTGAAAAGTTTGCTCAAAAATAATGCAGGGTGAGAGCAAAGGGTTGCTTATTTTACCTGGATTAACCAAAGTGGACTCCCATTTAGCAAGGGCAGAACTGTTTGTCATCTTATTTGACATCTCCTTGCAATGGCAGCTGGAAAAATGACTTTTGAACTAATGAAACCATTCAGATTCCCCATTCTTTGAGCTGACCTCCCACCATTCAAGCATCAGCAGTCGTCATAGCACCCCATGAAGGAGCAGAGGACATTGCTTGAGTGTCCTCTCTCACTGGCCATGTTGCCTTTTTTTCTACCAAGTGAACCATACACCTAGTTGTGTTCTCAGTGGTGGGTTTTGGGGCATTTTTACCAAGCAGAACAACCATCTGTATCAGCTGTATGTACTGACAGTTTTGTGGGAACATACCACCAAGCTAGTCCCTAGCCTTTGGCTAATGTGCTCTATTACACTACCTTCCATGAAGCCTGTTGTGCCAGGGGTGCTACTGTTTGGCACCCCTGTTTGGAGTTACCAGACATTTCATGTCTCCAGTTTTAGAGCTAAAGGCTGGGGTTTAATGTTAGCAGTATTTCCTATGACTCTTGGAATTAAAATGAACATCAAGGTGTTACCCCTCCAATTACTGCATCTGCTCCATTATTTCCTTTCTCAGCCAGATATTGTTATTCTAAAGAGAAGACATACTTATCTTTGTTATTGTTCACAGTTGAGCCACTCGCCGTGGCAATCAGAGAAGCCTGAAGAGCCCCAACAAAAAGGTCCAATTTGCCACACTTTGAGCATAAAACAGCCATTGAAATGGACATTAAACAAGATGTCAGACTCAATCATTTCAAAACGAAATGGATACTATTCACTCCCTAGAATTAGAATTGTGTCTACAGAAAAGGCTTTCATGTTTCTCCTATGGGAAAAGAAACAAGCTCACCTACCACAGTTTCTGTCTTCCCTCAGTTCCCCGTCTTCGCCCTTCTCTGTCCAACCCTAGATGTTGTCTGTCTACCTTGGGGCCAGTCCTTGAAATGTCTTCCCAGCCCAGTCTCTGTGCTACACCTCACAGAGGGCAGAACTGTTAGATTGCACTCCTCTCCCTGTGTCAGGGGTCAGTGTGTCTAGAGCTTGGCCAGCTAGTTATGGACATTAACAGCAATTCATATATCACCGTATATATTCAGTTCATCTTTTTCAGTAAGTAAAACCCTGGGTTTACTTAGCTTACCCCATCTCTAGGCAACTACACACCGTTCATATTGGATAGAAACCCATGCCCTCCTTCCTGGCATATCTAACAGTTCCCAGTTCTTCAAGCTGTGACCTCTTCTCCAGGCCTCAGTGGCAACCAGCCACCCCAGGGCCACACACCAGTCCAATTACAGACCTTTACTCCACATTTCTGAAGGCCCGGAACTTCCAAGACTCTAAGTAGAACTCTACTGGGATTTCAAACTGAGACTTCTAAACTGTGTCTTCAATAAGAGCAGAGCTACTCCCACAGTTCTGGTTTTAGAGCATCTAACAAGAACATAAAACATGGCCTCTGTAAGAGTAACAACCTAGTTTAAAGAAAACACCAGGAAATGGCTCTTTGCACAATGAATCAGGATACCCATAAGGTATCTGGGGTATCTGGGAAGAATCCTTGAAATCGACCTATCTGACTGAAACCACTGAAAACATCTTCTGGATGAGACGTGCCAGAAGAACAAGATTTAGTGGAAGGGGGAGGCTTGATGCTTTACTCTCTTGGGCCAACTGTGTGATAGGAAAGATCAGGAGCTGTGGGCAGTGACACACACTGGGCTATATAGCAAGATGAAGTAGAAAGGGAGAGAGAGGGTCAATGTGGGTAAGAAAGCATAAAGTGAAGGTAAAGGGTGGAGGAGAGAAGGGGAAGAGGGAGGGAGGGAAGAACAGAAGTGGCAAAAGGAAGAGAAAGAAAGAGAAGATTAATTATGGAAAGTCTAGACACTGAAAGAAAAATTTACTTTTTACATGGCCGAAGGCCTGAATGGCATAATGGGATTTGGATTTTAGAAAGATCACTAGGACAGGTCCTGTCAAGATAAAGTAAATCTGAGTGAAGAACAGTGAGAGCAACTGGTGGCTGCATTATTAATCCTGATGGGAGATAACAGGAGTCCGTGCTAATGTCAGAGCTATGAGAAAGGCATGAATATGAACAGGTGCTTCAAGAGTGAAAACCCAGACTTAGTTCATGTCTGGAATATACAAGGTAGATGTATGAGGCAGAAAAGATGACGGAGGATACAAAGACCAGGGGGACCATGTCTGTGACAATCGGTTGGCAACATCAAAGCAGAAGCCAGAAATAGTTGTTGGAAGAATAATGAGGATACATTCTAGTTTGCAGAAGGTGAGAAGATAACAATGCAGGTAGGCACAACACAGTCGATGAACAATGATTAAAGCATGGGTTGCTGGAGAGTAAAATTGATCCAAAATTTTTAAGGTAATAGGTATGAATATGACTTGAGATAAAGGAGATGAAAATGATATTCTTCTGGAGAGGGAAAGTAAGACATCTTTTCTACCCTTTTCAAGCAGGAGTAGATAGCAAACAGTTGTTTCAGTTGGTGGGATTGGCTCTGGATGGGCACAACATCAGAATCCTTCAAGATTATAAGGAGATGAGAATGGTCTGACATACTGTCTCAGGACTCTCTTGAGCGGTGAAGGCTTCCCTGGAAGACTGAATAGCCCAGAGTTATGTGGATACGGAAAAGAAGGTGCTGAAGCCTTATAGCTTCTATAGCTTGGAAGCCATAGAATCAAAACAGGGTCCCTCTTAGGGGAAAGCAACCTTATCCATAGTGAATCTCGCTTTCATTTGATAAATAACATGAGTCCCCTTCCCAGCATCTCTAACCACAAATCTTTCCAAAGGCTTCACCCGAATCTCTGTAAGTGCATGATGGTCTGATCTCTCACTGTGAACCCTGAGTTCACCTGAGCCACTGCATAGCACCCCTACCAAGAGAACACCCAGTCTCCACTTGTCTTTGAGAAAGAAAATCTTACCACAAGGTTAGGCAGCCTAGCTGGTAGTATTAGGCCATTTCTCTTCACCTATTTAGCTAAATATTTTCCTCTTTACAGTCTCTCCATATTCATCCTCACCCTTCCCCACCAGGTTTAGTTACGTGTTCTTATTTATCAATAGCTCCTCACATGGCTGGCCATAGTGAGATGGAAGCTTTCTCATCTATCCACATCTCATTTGACATGGCTATAATGTTTTTGTCACCCCGTTTCTTGTTGATTGGTACTCTGACTGCTGTTGTTCCTCTTCACCGGCAGAACCAAATTCTCAGTGTGGGGTATTGGGTACAGGCTGATCAGGGACAGCAAGCACAGGGGAAAGCCAGGATGAACTTACACTGTGAGATCCATAAGGATCTGAGGTGTCGTGGCTCCTCGCTGTCTCCAATAGACACAGTGGGAACATGAGTGTTCCGTGTCCCAGAAAGGCCAAAGGGAAATAGACAGAGGTGCTAAGATGGAGCTGTCTGGTAAAGTTCTCAGCAAATGTTCAGTGATGAATAGAGTGGGAAACATAGAAGCGGTTCCTCCCTACCCTATGAGGTAATATGAAGGCAAAGGTCAGTAAAGCCATACTGCAGCTCAGAAAGAACGGGGGAGGTGAGCCAGGGTTCCTTCCATGTGAAAACCAGATGTCCACAGCAAATGGAACAGCCTCCGGAATGGTTTTGTTTTCATTTTTTGTTTTTGGCAGGAGATTCCCTCAGCTATCACCAGGGACGTCCTTTCTCCACTGAGGACAGAGACAATGATGTTGCAGTCACCAACTGTGCCATGTCCTACAAGGGTGCTTGGTGGTATAAGAACTGTCACCGGACCAACCTCAACGGGAAGTATGGCGAGTCCAGGCACAGTCAGGTAAGCCATGCTCTCGTGGCAGGCTGAGTAGTGGAAAGCACAGAACCCAGGCCTTTAGTTCTATGTTTCAGCACCATTTCCTCTTTAAGAGGAAGTACTCTGAGGCTGAGAAAAGACCATTCAAGATGCTGTGGGATGAGTTCATCAAGTCATCATAGGCTCAAGGGCACTCTAGCACGGGGGTGGGGGGGGCAGAAGGGGAGAGATCGGAGACCCTAGTAATCTAGGCTATTTCCCCAAGAGACTGCAAGCCCACAGTCTGGGCTCAGAGACAGGGAAGCAGCTGAAACAGAAACCCCCAGGCAAACCCCAGAGGTTGCTGACCTCAGGTGGAAACTACCCGAGTTTCCTCATCATGAATGAGCTGCCCACAATTTCACTATCCACAATTTCACTATTCAAAATGCCTCCACCTAGTTGGGATTTTGACATTGACCACAGTCCCCTACTACCAGAAACTCCTGAAGGCAAATCACAAAACTGGCAATAATAACCCACAACTTGCCTTTTATAAAGACATAGGCCTTTGTAAAGGGGACGCTGGGACAAGACTCAACTCTCTCCATCATACTGGGAACTCTGTCTTGAACCCCTTGTTAACTGAAAACAACTAAACTCATAAGTGAATCCCTCAATCCAGTCATTTTTTTCAAGCAGGGTGCTCTGCTGAGGGGGAAAGGTGATCTGACATGTTCATCTTTCTCGCATACAGGGGATCAACTGGTACCATTGGAAAGGCCACGAATTCTCCATCCCCTTTGTAGAAATGAAGATGAGGCCCTACATCCATCGTCTCACAGCCGGGAGGAAACGGCGAGCCTTGAAATTCTGAGCACCGGGCAGCCAGCCACCAGCCAAACGATCTTTTCTGTCATTTGTTTGTATTTTATAATATGAGACAAGGGGGGAGGGGCAACAGTAATGTGCTTCACAACATATTCAGACTATCTGAAGGAAGCAGGGATCAGTTAGGCACCATCTGCTCCTAGTTTCTGCTGCCTTGGAGCCTGACTCGCAGGCTACATGCTCCCTGCTAACCAGTCCTGCCTGATCACCCCCCTCTTTTCTCACAGAGGAGGAAAACTGGGGAGTTAAAAAAAAAAAGAAAGAAAGAAACAGGCCATGAAGTACAGATTGTTACGGTGATGGGCACACACACACACAACTTTCTCTATCCCTTCTTCTGAGATACCTTCCAACTTCTAAGTAATAGTAATCTGGTCACCACTGCCTATGGCCAGGTGACCACATCATCCCAGAAAAGCTTCTAGAAGAAAGCTTGGCCAATCTTCTCTTGAGAAGGAAGATACCCACCACACCCTGGCGCAATAGCCCAAGTTCATTGCAATGGGCTAAAGATTCTCACATTCTGAGAGTTAACTTTTAGGAGGCATAGCCCCTCTTCCATCCCCATCCCCTCCTTACTTCTGTCCCCTAGATCCTATAGACCTACCAACCCAACCACTGTTTAGAACTCCAGTTACCAAAGCTGTCTGAACCTGACCCGGGGTCATACAATAGCTGTGCCCTGTGTGTCGTAAGTCATTGTCATGGAATAACTTTCTTTGGTGGTGAGACTTGGGGCAAGGGTATTGTTTCTAGCACATTTGTATCAGATGTTGACAAAGGACAGGAGTGGAAATGAGGGCACCTACCAGGGATCGTGGAGGTCTGATGGGAAACTGACCTGACTCAGTGCTGCCTTGTGCATTTGTGATCTGATTTACCACGGATTCCTTTCCCTGAGTCCTAGCTGAAGGTCTCTAGCTCTGTACCCAGTCCGGCTATCCTCAGTGCAAGTGGCTTCAGAAGAATCAGGGGGGGAAGTTGTATGAGCCATTCCCCTGACTGATTACACTGGGAGGAGACAGAACGTTTGTCCTGCTTTCTTGTTTGCTTTGATCCTGTGGTAAACAGAACTGACCCCCTCAATGAGGTGAGATCATGAGAAATATTTTCCATCTCCCTCTGTTATCCTGCTTTGAGAAGAAAAATGAAAAGTGCCAGAGGAAATTGCATTTAGAACTCCAAAGGTGAGAGGAGTGATCTCCCCAGCCCACCCCATGATTTGATTTTTAAAGCCCAGGAGAACTGGAGGCTATAGAAGCCATGACCTTTCAGCTTCTCCTCAAATAAAACACCAGTCAGTCTTCCCTGCAGCATCTTCCCAAACTGTGCCAAGTTTCTCAACTGCCTTTTCCCTGTCTCCCTGTCCTCTCCCATCTCTGAGGACCCAGTGTGTGCTAATAGGGCCCAGGGCTACTGTCTGGGTCATCGTATACCTATGCCAACCAGTTAATGAGTAAGTTGGCATCTTGAAATAGAAACAGCCACCATCTAACCAAGCTTTGAACCAGAAGCAAGAGTCCTCCTGAGTTGATGATCACCTGCTTAGCATCGTGACATTGGAGTTAGCTTGTCATTTTTCTGTAGTCTCTCCCATCTTTGTGATACAGAATCACTGACCTACTCAAGGCCAAAAACACAGGTGGAGTTTTCACTTTTTAATCCATCATGGGCTTCAAGCAGCTAAGAGAGGAGGAAGAGGGGGAAGCCTCTAGGTCAGCTGATATTTAACTAGATGTGGGCCAACCATGCAGAACTGGAGGTAAGCACACTTAAAGAGGGACTTGAGGGGCATGGTATGAGGTTGTCTCTGCCACCATGACAGCTACACGTGCTTGATGGGTTTGTTCAAATCTCTGGGCCTTGGTTTCCTCACCCAATTGAATCAGAGTTTAGACTGAAAGGATTTCTAATGCCTCTTTAGGTTTAACAATCTGTGATAGGAAAGCAGAATCAAAGTTGGCCTTGATTAAGGAAAAGCCAGAATCCCTGTGAAGGACATGGGGAAAGGGAAAAGGGGGAAAGAGACTGACTCAGAACTCTCTGTGTCTCTCATAGACACACACCA
>NC_034594.1:132823029-132838554 GCF_900095145.1 Mus pahari
CACATACACACACACATACACACACACACATACACACACACACACACACACCACATACACACACATACACACACCCACACACACACACATATACCCACACATACACACACACACACACACACACACACACACTGCCAAAAGAAGCTGAAGCCATTACGTCTATGAAAGCAGAACCAAGGACCTGGGTGTGCCTGAACAGCCCACCTCATCAAGGGATCTGAAATGGAACAAGATTTTGTGTCATCACTTCCAGGAAAAATCAAGAAACATCAATGGAAATCCAAACCTGCCTTTCATTGGAACTCTTTTATCCTGCGGAACAATTTTTATAAATAGCATCAGCTGCATCGCCAAGATTCATTTAAAGGAATTTTAAAGTAAGGAAGAAACTTCAAAGATCAGCTCACCCAACCTTCTGTAAGAGGGTTTAGAGATCCCTTTTGTTAAGTGAGTCCCCCCACGCTCTATGCTTTGAAGAGACTGCCTTCTCAGGATCCACCAGGAGCTTCTCTCAAAGCTTCTGGACTTGACTGGCTTCACTTCTTCCTTCACTGGGCTTTCCTAACTGATTCCAGTTTTTAATCTGCTCCTTCTCATGCCTGGTTTTGTCCCTGAGGAGCAGGCAGCACTACTTGGCACCCATCCTAATCACCCAAGATTCCCATAAGGGACTCAGAATGGTGCAACTCCAGACATGTTAGAAGGTACACTTCCACAAAAAACCCAACAACAACAATAACAGTAACAACCAGTCACCAGAGACTGCCGTGGATTCACTGCCTAGAATCAAGAGCCAGGCCACTCTCCCTCTGTGCATGCCCCATCATAGGAAGATTGTTTTTATGCCGAGTTCTCATCTTCCCAGGGCTACTTCTGGAAGGTGAAGACATTAACTGTGAAGACTCTTAGTTAGGGATGACAACTGTGTAGAAAGCGTTGGCCTTCAGACCTGAGTTACTGAATAAAGGGGGACTTGGTGAGAGAGGCAAAGTGGTGCTCCCAGCTCCCAGATGCCCACTGAATCACTTATGAGAAGTAGGGCAGGAAGCAGCATTGATCATATGATTCTGTTAACCTCAGACCAAACCAGGACCCAGAACCCATTTGTACAGGAGACTGATTTGTAAAAGAACAGCAACATGGCAGTAGAGAACATTGGAGCAAGGTCCCAGATATTTAAATGTCCCCTTCTCCCAGCTACCCAACACCCTATCTCTAAAGAGGTGAGATTCACCCCTAATATCCTTGTTGCCTTCCACTGGGGAGCCAATCAGCTCCTCCGAGATAGAAAACTCTCACTTCAAAGGCAAATTTAAAGGACCAAGATTGCCTTGCCAGTAAACTCGATGCCTATACAAACTGTCCTAAACACATTTTTACCTTTAAAATCTAGTATCAGGGCAGAGATATAGATTATGGGACAAGAGGACATTGTAGAATCTTTTCAACAAGCTTTTTCGAAGCATCCATTGAGAAAGGTTTGATAGTTTCCCCATTGGTCCTTTTCTATGGAGAAAGAAAAATGGGATTTGTGAGAGCCTTGGACATTTGAAAACAGACCCGGAAGCAAGGCCTTTTCCTTTTCTTCCCCCTAGGATTTCAGAAAGGGGACAAAGCACTTCCCCAGGATACATGCTTTTCTACCCATTGCTTGATAATCATTGGATCTAACTCCTTGATTGCATTTCTGTCCCTCTGAAGACAGAGAGGGAAGATCATTTTTCACCTCTATTTACATCCTACTGTCTACAAGGAAATATCCATAAGAAGGACTAACATCCAAATAAATCCTAGAGGAGGTGAGATAATGCTTAGCTTACCTCAGACTTGCCAAGGCTACACAAGATGCTTGGTTCTCATCCATCCTCCCTGGGTGGTCTCTTTCATTCATATAACTAAGCATTGAAGATCCTCTCCCCTGGGGCAAAGAGGACAGAACTGGCTTCTGGGCTGAGGCTTGTAGCTTCTCTTTTATTATCCCGCTGGGCCCTCAGAGTAAATTTCTGAAGTTCTTTGACTTACTGCTTCCCTCTAAGCTTTTGCTTCTTTCACACCTAAACTCTCTCATCTCTCCTGAGAACACTACAGCATTTTGGCACTGCCAGGCAAAAGGAGAACTCGCAGAATAAATGAAAACCACTCAGATTACAGAGGGAAAACGACTCTGATAAGAAGAGATGTCACCGGGATGAGAGGCTTCAGTTTTCAGAGGATGTGTGTGTTGGTGCAGATGAGGATCCCTTTGGAAAGAGTGGCTTTGGTTCATCCTAACTAAATCCATGCTGGATTTAGTTAAAGCAGTTTTGTCTTCTTCAAGATCTGAGAAAAAAGCTAGGGGAAAAAGTAAGTTAAATAAAATAAAATAAAAGTAAACCTTCAAGGCCCCACAGTGGAAACTCAGAAACCACATGAGTGGCCACAGTAAAGACACCACCAGCATTGGCTTCTCAAACTCTGGCCTCATATAAAGAGCCTATGGATTCACCCCTGCACCTGAGATAGGAGGCCACCAGCAGCCTTATGCACAATAGTAAGAAGAAAGACAGCTTGCTTTGCTGCTCAACCAATCTTGCCTTGACCTCGCATTCCCTTTCCCGGCTCGCGCAGCCTTGTTTGTCATCTCAAGCATTTCTGATTTATGTATTTAAGGTCACTTTTCACCCAAAGCCTGACTTCAGTGCACTTGCAGCATCCCATTGTCCAAATGTCCCTGGCAAACCTCACAGTCTTTGGACAGTGTTATGTTTTTTTCCCAAACAGGAAATCCTCATTCCTTCCCAAGCTTAAGAAGGCTATTGCAGGATTCCCATCCAACAAGGTCCTGGTTCCTCAGTTCTCCTCTATTAACTTAATAGAACATCTCCTATTATTTGAGCCGTAAGTCTAGGTTAAAGCTTAATTTCTAACTTGGAAATATCGGATCCTTTTAGCCCCTGACCCCGACACTCTCGTGGGTATGGTCATTGGCTAGTTGCTATCATGGCCTCTGGAGAGAAAGTACAAGTTTCTTTGAGATGTGGGTATATTGTATTCAGGAAGCCTGGGCCACCTCAGGACGGGATTAGTGTTGTAGGGCAGACGTATAGATAAGAACTGTTTTTTTTCTTGTCAGTCCTTTTACTACCCACAGAGAAACCTGTAGCCTTTAAACAATCTGTCATTGAACACTAATATACTCAACCCTGTCTCCTAGACCAGCATTAAAGAACACTCCTTCAGAGACAAAGGACATTCTGGACATCACCTAATGTGACTCCCCATGCCATGCTCAAGGAAAGCGAGGCTGATGCAGGCAGGCAGCTTGCTTGACTTCACACAGCCAATTAGACATAGATATGGGGGTGGCCTAGTACATTTTTTTAAAAAAAAAAAAAATTCTGTTTTTCCTAATGGAAACTGAGAAAAACAGTATTTATTGTACACCTATTGATCAGATTCTGTGCAAAGGGTTTCCCATCAATTACTTTATTGAATCCTCACCCCAATCCAGAGTAAGTTTTAATCATTTTCTAGAAGAAGAAAGTGAAAGCATGGAATTGTTAAATAGCGTGTGTAAAGTCACACAGTTTCTGAGGAATACCACTGTCTCTGTCTAACGCAAGCAGTCTTAGTTCCTCCAGTTTGTAAAACTGCTGTCACATTGACCACATGGCTGCCATCTTGAACCTCACTTCCATTCTCATGACATTTCTAACTCCGTCCACCTCTCCTTTTCCTTTTAACAAATGGAATTTTTTGCTTGTTTTTTTTCCTGTTACGCTGCAGAGGAACCTCATCCCCAACTGTCAGAAGTAGTAAGAAATAGCCCAGAAACAATTCTTTTTTCTTTCTGTTTAAAGTTTTGAAGATGGTGTCAGACACAAACATGACCTCCCACCCCAGGGCCTAGGCAGTACAGCTGCTTCTCTTTTCTAACACAGACCCCTTTCCAAACTAGAACAAGAGATAGAACCAGTATCAAGGAAGGCGAGACCACAGGCTAACACTGTGTGAGTACCTAGGGTATCCATTTGACCCTAGAGTTTGCAAAGGAAGAGCTATGAGTGTGTTCAAACAGCTACACACAGCAGAAAATGCAAATATCCTGTGAATTTTCTAGACTAAAATCAACAGATTTGCAGGGAAAATTAACACAACCACCTCCCAGATCCCAGGATTCCCTGAATGAACATGACAGGACATTTGTAAAGACTGAAGCTACAAGAAGTTGTAGAGGAGTCAAGAGAGGAGATCTCTGTGTTCATTTTCTCATTTCCTTTCTCCCGCTCCTTACCCATCTCTCATCCCAGTGCAAAGGAAGTCTAGGAGAACCGTTTGCTACGATGCTGACCACCTTTGCTACTTTGGAAGATTCAGAAAGATGTCAGAAACTTGGTGGCTTTAACTATCAGGCAACAATTCCCAACACTGAGTCCTGTTTCCCTCTTAAGACATTTACGTTAAAAGGACTAGGTCTTCCCAAGCGCGAATTCAGGTCCCCTCAAAAAAAAAAAAAAAANAAAAAAAAAACAAAAAACAAAAAACAAAAAAACGGTAACGCCTCTGGAGCACCTCAGACACTTACTAGATACAGCAAGCACGGCAGCTCCTGCAAAACTGTCTTTCAGCAGAGTAATCCTATGCTGCCCACTTTCTCCACTAGCCTCCTTCCTTAAAGCATAGGGATGCTACTGGGACTCCAAACGAGAGTCAGAATCTGTAAGAGTCTAGTCCTTCCTGCCTCTCTTAAACATATGCACTCTTCCCTCCTATATTTGTACACACACACACACACACACACACACACACACACACACCACACACTAACCCCAAGTACCCTCAAGCCTATAGAAATTTCCAGGTGCCCAAAACAAGTCACTGTGACTCTGAGGGGTTTTATTGCCTGGGGCTCCAAGAAGATGACACTCATCCTGGTGGTCTCTCAATTGCTGTCCCAAGAAATCATAAGCACCAAATCCTCCATTCCCTCTGAATTTGAATTTGTGGTTTTAACCTTTAATAGCCTTTTTGGGTAAAATAACAAAGACAAATGAATTTACTGACTTTGTAGCTACACTGTTCTTGAAAAGGCCTTTAAAAAAAAAAAGCCAAAAGGAAGAAGAAGCGAAGGGGCATATGGTATATACTCATCAGGTGGTGCTCACTCTGATGAAATCAAACAAAAGGCTATAGAGGAATGAAGAGGGAGAGCCACTTTGCCCCATCCTTTCATGGCGCTGTAGCTCAAAGACTGGAATCTGCTTGTTAACCATTGTTAACTAGTATTTTTAGTCCCAGTTGCTTTTAGCCTCTGTATAGTTCCTTTTTTAAACACATTTTCTATACGTTAATAAAAGATCCTGAAGGAAAGGTAATGTGTCTTCTTCATCCTTTGGGAGAATCATGGAGGTGTGCCTCTTTAATCGTGCTTTCTCTGGGTTCTCTCTCTTAAGCAGTTACCAGCTCCTATCTACCCACGTGTCTCCTCTGCATCACCCTTTAAAGTGAGCTGTCCTTCTCAATGTCCCTGCTCCCTGTTCTGTGACCCAGATCCACTCTGTTTCTATTGTGCCATTACAGATTTTCCATCTCGTCCCTCTCTATCCTTCTACTCCACAGCTGGCTGTGCCTCCTTCCTCCTCTCTGCACCCCTCTTCCTTTCTCACCTGCTCTCCATCTCTTCTGAACTCTTAATCTCACTCTTTCCTCACTGTCACACAGGTCACTAGTGAATAGAAGGCTCTGGTCTTATCTGTGGTTTGGTACCCTGGATCTGCCATCAGGACAGTGTTCCAGTCTGCCTCCTGCCTCCTGCCTCCCTCTTCCTTCTCTCCCTGCTCCCTCGACCCTCCTGTGCCTAGTGGAAGCCACATTTCCAAATCTTTAGTGCCACCTATAGGTGTTGACTGAGACTATTTGACAGACCTAATTATCTAACACTTTCTGCCTTCCCTTAGTCCATGCCCTGCCCTGACCAGGCCATATCACTCCAGCTTGGAACTAGTTCAGCCAACTTACCACCAGCTATTCTAATGGTGACTCTGGTGGCCAATTCTTTCTCAACTTGATCATCCATCAAGGCATCTACCTTTATCTTTCTGTTAATGTACAGTTTAAGACCAACTCTAACCTCCGGATTATAGTAGGTATAATCTTGCCTGGGAAATAGCTCCAGTAAGAGGATGGCAAGAGAAACACCCATCCTGCCCAGTTTCATAAGGTCACAAAGTCATAAATTCTCAAGGTAACTGACCCATAGATCGCATTAAGTGCATTAAACTGAAAGAGCTCTGTCCCTGGGAAAAGAAAGGAGGTTTTTAAAAGCCTGGCAGCGGGAGGGTGAAGAGGCCAGGTCCCATGATAATGCAAATCATCAAAGGGGGAAAATCCACCAAGTAGCATGAGGCAGTGTATATCTAAGCCAGAAAGAGTTTGCTATAAATGTTGGCTGATTCCCTGGGACTACACGAGAGAGCAGGAGACCACAGCACAGGCCAAGCATTGTAAAATCCCCAAATCAAGGAAGAGAAAACTTTCTTCATGTCCCTTGATAAAATGGAGAAATAGTGAGTACTAGAAAGAAGGGAATAAATTACATTTCAGAGCATAAGCATGAAAAAGGATTCATTCTTGCCCCTTTTTTTTCTGGTGCCCAACAGGCTTCTTCACACCTCTGGGCCATTCTCTGAGCACACTGAATGTGGAATGAGCCTTCTATGTCCCTGTGTTCCATTTCCCCATCTCCTCAACACTACTATCCTCCCTGTCACCCTAGAATGTCACTCAAGGAAGGTCTTTAAAAACTGCCACATTCTCTGGCCCTGCTTTGAATAAACCTCCTGGAACCCAGGCCTCAGGATTTTGTACCAGAGGAGTATTGCTATAATATTGAGACGAAAGTCTGCCATCCGAATCTCAGATCTCTTGCTGTCTGGATACAGAAGTAGAAACTAAAGGGATCTAGTGGAATTTAAAGGAACTTCAGTAATTAGTATTTATCCTGAGAGGGCTGCATGGTAGCATTATGTTCTAACTTAAATGGGTATAATTCACCCATTGCTTAAGACCTCTGGGTACATTTACAACCATCTGAACGCAGACTTAATTATTGCTGTGTTGTGGGAACTACAAACTGCCACGGGTAAAATTAAAAGTGGATTATTTAGCAAGAGAAATGTTCACAGCATTAGTAATCAGTGCAATTACCCTGTAGTATCTTCTCTCTCATAATGCCCTGAGTGGCCCTGGGGACCTGTGCTTCATCAGTGGTCTTTCTGCCAGTCAGCAACAGGACATCATCACACAATGAGAGGCCTGCAGTCCCGAATCCCTCCTTTGCTATAACAAGTAGAATGTGTCCCATTGCCTAGGTTTGCAAGGCATTCTAAAACAAATATACATTGCACTCTTAAACATACACATACACTTGTGTCTCTTGTTCCTTTTCAACCATCTTACCATCAACATTCATTGGATACCCAGATGCTGACTTTAACTAAACAGATGGAGACTATTGGCTGAAGAGGCACCTCATAAGCGTATATACTGCTGGTGTTTATTATCTAAGTTCAGTTGCTAGCACCCACATTGGGCAACTCACAGCTGCCAGTGTAACTCCAGCCACAGGAAATATAATACCCTTTTCTGACCTTTGTACTGTTGAGTGTCCACACACACACACACACACACACACACACACACTTAAATATAACATATGTTTTTAAACAATAAAGACTGCCTGGTAACTTTAAGATGCCTCCTATCCCTACCTTCTTCAAGAGATTTGAGCCCCCTTTCCTTTTTCCAGTGAAGAGATATTATTTATTTCCTCCACCATATGCCAAATAAGTCCATATTAAATGCTGGGACTTTGGTACTGGTGTGTTAGAGTTCTCCTAAGAAACAGAATTTACAAGTGATAGATCTTGGTGGTGATGATAGAAAACAGACAGACAGACAGACAGGCAATTGGCCTATGTGACCATAGAAGCTAAGACGTCTCATGATCTGTCATCTACAAGCTGGAAACCCAGGAAAGCCAGTGGTGTAGCTTAGTTCAAGTCTAAAGTACTAGGAATGCCAATGCCAATCCCAGTATAAGGACAGGAAAATACTAAAGTCTCAGCTCAGCAGACAAGCAGGGACAGATAGGAGGCAAACTCCTTCTGCAGCTTTTCTGTCCCATTTCCACCCTCATCTGTAGAGATGGTACCCACCCACATCGGGAACACAATCTACTTCCCTAACTTGCTGGTCCATGCCTGTCTTCTGCAGTAGCTCTCTCACGGATACACATGTGGAAATAACATTTAATCTTGACACTGTATGCTACGGTCAAACGGACACAAAATTAACCACCATGCTAACGGGTAGTAAAACACATCCCATAGATGTCCCTCTGATGGGGACATCATAGTGCAGATGAAAGTCTAGCAGGTCAAACATTTACTCTCTTTTCGCCTCTTTCCCTCTCTGCTCATTTTTACTGAAATCCCTTCTTTCTGATCCAGATATTCCATACATAAGTGAGTCCCCTCAAAGCTCGTCAAATAAAATAGAGCAAAAAATTTTCCAAACTTATGTTTATGTGTTCATGGGGAACTGGAAAAAGACATGCGGTGAAAGAACTCAACTAATTAGGATAAGCGTTGTCATTTCAATATTGAAATTTCTTTTGAAAACTCAGGCACATTTCAAACATTTCAAACACTGAGAAAAGTGGCAATTAAGGAACTCCTTGTCTCCGAGAGCCAACAGAACCTTCTTGAAGGACTGATTATGCCTCCATCTTCCTGAAGGGAGAGAGGGATCGTCCTGAAAGGTGATGGCACTTCACTAATGTTGATGGCTTTTAAAGCTTTAAATAAATAATATAAAAAAATGCTGTCATCAGAGATTACTGCTGGGTGTCCCTTCATAGCTGTGTAAAATCTTTGGGTCTTCTCTTTGTGACAGTCAGCTTTGGAGAGGCTTCTGGGAAACAGATGGAAATTACCAGACATGTAGTAGCAGTTCTGAAAATTCAATTTGCTAGCTGTAGAGGAAATGTTAAGATTAAAAAAGAAAAATACACTGAGCACTGAGGCAGTGTGGGTATTATGTATTACCTGTAGATTACTTATAGAGTCAGTCAGTACCTTGCTTGATTTAGGAGCCATGTGCTTACTTTTTATGACTTAAGTCAAGCTCATGGAGCAGCTACCCTGAAAGTCTTGGCAAAAAAAGTCAATCCAGGATCTTAAGGGTAACTGGGTGGGCCTATTGCCAGGAGGTGTTGTTAAGGAAGTCCACATATATCTACTTCTACCCTCCTATGCCATTCCCAGATGTGTTAGTTAGGGTTTCCATTGCTGTGAGGAGACACCATGACCAAGGCAACTTTTATAAAGGACATTCAATTGAGGCTGGCTTACAGGTTCAGCAGTTTAGTCAAGCCAGGAAACATGGCAGCACCCAGACAGGCATAGCATGGTGTGGGAGAAGCTGAGAGTTCTATATCTTGTTCCAAAGGCAAACAGGAGAAGACTGGTTTCCAGGAAGCTAGAAAGAAGGTCTTAAAGCCCACACCCACAATGACACACTTCCTCCAACAAGGCCACACCTACTCCCACAAGTTCACACACCTCCTAATAGTGCCACTCCTTGGGCCAAGCATATTCAAACCATCACACCAGACCCCACCACAGGTCATTTAAAGTTTGGAATATTTGGGCAGATGTACTTGCAACCCACACCCCTTAAAGAAAAAGAAAAAACAAAACAAGATTCAGATAACAACTAAGTTTTAAATGCCCATGCTTATAAGAGAATTGAATTTCAATACTGTAGTGCTATTGATATTCGGATCAGATATTTCTCTGTCTTGGGGAACTGTCTTATACATTGCAACGCTTAGCAGCAGCCAGGGCATCTACTCACCAGATTCCAGTAAGACTATCACCATCCCACTAAGCAGTAACAACAAAACTTGCCCTGGCCAAATGTCCCCAGATCACCCTCTATAGAGAGACACTGATAAAGGCATTGCAGAGTCTGGAAGCAACAAGTTAGTAAGCATCGGCCAGTTCATTTCGGTTCAAAACCCAAATGGCATTCCACAACTGGAACATTGTTGCAGTTTTCTATTAAATTTGTTTTATATAATTTATAAATGTTTGAAAAATGTAGCTGTGTTTTATTTAGTTTATTTTACTCCCCTTTTGGGAGGAATTACTCTGGGTATTTTTATGGTCCAAGATTAGATTCCAGTTGGTATCTTGTGGGGAATGGAGTCTGATTTAGCTTTACCCTGGCTCCCCTGAAGTCAACTGGGCTTCAAACCAAGAGTCACTGTAAATTAGCCCTTTGGCTCTGTTGTTCTACCTAGTGGACAATAACAAATGGTAGAGATTGTGTGAGGTCCCCAAGTACCTTGCAATCTCCAATGCGCTGTTTCCTTAAAAGAAAGAAACGAATGATGGGAAGCTCAGTACTAAACTATTCAGGAAAGATTGTGTTTCTTTCTTTAAATCTCAAATTTTACCTAAGAGTAGGCCCTCGCTCCAACATTCTGTTAATTACACAGACAGGTCTAGCTCCCAAGAGAATCTGACGGCGTCTCCTCATGCTGGACTGTGTATAACCACAGAGGTCAAGGGCATGGAAAGGTATCAGTCCACATCTTGGCGCTGTGGGAGATAGACATGCTGTTTCTCACATGCTTGGTTGTCATAGGCTCCTGGTCCAGATGAATAGCCACTGAAGCAGCTCACTCCTCTCAGAGTCTGACTGAAGCCCATTCCCAGATTTCCAGAAGCAATTTTTTTTTCTCTTCCCAGATCAAGACAGTCTAAGGAGGCAAGACCTCCAGCTTGGCAAAAGAAATTGTTTCTTTTCTTTCTAGAGGGCTGGAGGGCATTGGGAAAGGATTGGTAAGACATCATTGAGAAGAAAATTTCCCTCATGTGTGAGCTCTGTGAAGGCAGAACTTGGAATTTTCTACTTCTAATCTCAATATTTAGCCCCGAACCCTGTGCCAACTGCAGAAAAGTCTATGTAAACTGCATTGGACCAATTTTTTCTTAGACTTCTGAAAGACACTTAACAACTTTAACTGTGCTAAAGGCTAGGGTAGATCCCTAAACTATTCAGGAACTGCTTAGCTTAAGATTCCCTAAGCATTCAGAGAAACAAGCATTATCCTTAAAGTCAAAAGGGTTGTGGCTAAATAACTAGTGCTTCAGACTGGTGGAATGCCCAGGGAGGGTCCTCCTGACTCCCTGAAATGCAATATCCTTCAATGTAAAATGAATAAAGACAGCCACCCCACACTTCTCAGACTGTTAGGGGAGGCAAACATTTTAATATACAGGAAGTACGTTGCAAAAGACATTTATTAGAACTGAGAACGTGATGATTCAGTAGAAATTAAAAGATATCATAAATCAGCCTCACAGCCTAGGGGTGCAGACAACTGGTGAAGTGCTTACCTAGCACATACGAGGCTCAAGATTCAGTCTTCGGTATCATATAAAACCAGTCGTGGTGACACAGGCCTGGAATCCCAGCACTGACAGGTGAGGAGGGATGCTCAGGAATTTAAGGCAGTCCCTGGCTACAAGGGGAGTTCAAAGCCAGCATGGGATACATGAGACTCTGTACCAAATCAGGGCCAGTGAGATGGCTCAATGGATAAAAGAGCATGCCAGCCTAACAGCCTGTGTTCTGTTACCCACATTAATATATATATATATATACATATATATATATATATATATATATATATATATATATATATATATATATATATATATATATATATATATATATATATATATATATATATATATATATATATATATATATAGTGATGTGCATGTATAAAACCAGAATTTCTAGTTGACATGGGGGACAGAATTTCTGAAAACCTTGTGGAACAGTACACAGCATAGCAGAAATGACATGAGAGACCCTGCCTCCACAAGGTAGGAGAAACAAGTGACTCCTAAAAGATGTCTTCTGACCTCCACACTTGAATACACACAGAGAGACACTCAATGATGCATCATCATCATCATCATGAATACAAAAAACAAATCAGCCTTAAATCATAAATTCCTTCATATTGTCCCAGTAGTCAGATGGCCTGAAACTTGACTAACATAGTTCCTCTGAGCAACTGAATTGCTTAAAGAAAATGCTTGCTGTCTGTAGTTAGCTGATAGTTCCTTGAGAACAGAAAGAGGTGAGGGTGGAGGAAGTGGTGATGAGAAGTGACTCATACAAAGAGGTGACTCTGCAGTTTCAAAAATCCACAGGCAGCTACGCAGGTAAAAAGGGGGAGAGGCTCCAATGACTGGGACCTGTTAGAGTGCTGGCGGAATTGAGAACTTTAGGGAAGGGGTTCTGGCTGGCTTCTGAGGACCTGTGGATTTCTCATGCGTTGGGTGGAGTGTCTAGATTTATCTCCGGGTTACTCAAGTGACCATCCTACCCATTCCCCACCACAAGCTTAGACAGAGTCTCAGTCCCTCTTTGATATAAAGATATAAATGTGACCAGATGTTTATGAACCTTTATTTATAAAGTTATTCTGAATCCCCCCCCCCCGCCATGTCTCGGCAGAGTCTTGCCCTAAGTCTTCACAGAAACCTCACATAGGAAAAACATCTCTTCCTATATCCCAGAATGAATGCAAAATGTCCCGCTGATAGAGGCACCGGCTCTCTGAGAATCTCTACCTTACTGTGGGTCACTTTTCACCCTCTCTTTCTTCAGTATGCTAGGGTCAGGACAATTGTCATGGATGCCAGCCCTGAGTCCTCATTTTGTCTGGTACTGTAAAGAGGTCCAAAGCTAACAGGCACAAAAATTCAGGGTCTGCATCTTGGTAAGGGCTCACTTTTCATCTGTATCACTGACCATTGTCTATTATCATCATCTATCTGAACGTACCTGCTCTAAGCATTAAACCCGTAAAAGGAAACAAGAACAGAAGCTATCCCATCCACTCTCACTCCTGCTAAGCAGCAGCAGGTGGCCCGGATGCATCTTACCTTCCTGTGTCTGTTGTTTTCAGTCTGCTGGTCGAATAGCCACTCTCACAGGTGCACAGAGGCATGGAGGCTCTCTGCTACAGTTCTCCCTGTTGGGATTACCACACTGAGAGTAAGACAGTGTTTCCTCATGCAGAACATCTGCCAGAGAGAGCACTGACTAGGCAAGAAAGGGAATCATGTCCTCTGAGCGCAGCATCTCACCTGAGCTAAATTCTCCCAACCTGGCATATTCATTCCTCTCCTCATTTGTCCATGGAGTCATTTGCTCACTCATCAGCAAAGACATGGGAAACGCTCCCTGTCTGTTGGTGCTGTGTGGGAAAACAAGGGAAAGCCAGTGAAGCAGAAAGGCTGATGGTTAGGCATCGGTACACAGATGCAGCTGAAAAAGAGAGCACTGACTGCTCAGAACCCTGCCATCCACAAAGGAATTCTGATCACATTTGAAAGGAGTGGAGAGCCATAGTAGGGTCTTGAGCAGGTGAGTGAGATGACCAAATTACAAATGCAAATATTCTCTTTAGATATATAAATGGTAGAGGTTCTGGACGAAAGTTTCAAGTGGTTCAGGTACAATATTATAGTAGCTTGGATTCATGTGATTTTAGCTCAGTTGTGAGATAGATTTTTTCAGGAGATGTTTAGAAGATACATAGCCAGAACGTGAGTAGCAATGAATTTGCAAGAGCACAATATAACCTCTGAAAGGCAACAATGGGGTGCCACCTTGGGTGCGAACTTAGCAGATGGTCCCAAGGTCCCCAGAGGACTCTCCCGGCCACAGGCACCCTAGAACACCCAGGATCTTAGGATCACTGAGGAGAGTCAGCCTCCAGAGAGGGCTCTGACCCTGGGACTCAGGTGAGAGTGCCATCTTGTATCCCGGGTCTCTCAGAGACCAGTCCATGCAGGAGAGTGCATGGACCACAGAAGCAACAGAGTTTCTTGGACAGGGTCCCTTTGGGCATTCATCCTCAGCCAGGAGGGAGAGTTGAGACCCAGACCTCTGGGCACCTTCCCCACCAGAGGACAGGGAGAAATAGACTAACAGACTGGCTATGTAAACAGGACCCAACATTTTAGTGCATACAGGAAACCCAGCTCAGGGACAAAGACAGAAATTACCTCAGAGTAAAAGGCTGGAAAATAATTTTCCAAGCAAATAGTCCGAAGAAACAAGCTGGAGTAGCCATTGTAATATCGAATAAAATCGACTTCCAACCCAAAGTTATCAAAAAAGACAAGAAGGAGCACTTCATACTCATCAAAGGTAAAATCTTCCAAGATGAACTCTTAATTCTGAATATCTATGCTCCAAATGCAAGGGCATCCACATTCATTAAGAAAACTTTAGTAAAGCTCAAACCACACATTGCATGTCAAACAATAATAGTGGGAGACTTCAACACCCCACTTTCATCAATGGACAGATCCTGGAAACAGAAACTAAACAGAGACATATTGAAACTAACAGAAGTTATGAAACAATTGGATTTAACAGATATCTACAGAATATTTTATCCTAAAATAAAAGGATATACTTTCTTCTCAGCACCTTCTCCAAAATTGACCATATAATTGTTTACAAAACAGGCCTCAACAGATACAAAAATATTGAAAGTATTCCATGCATTCTATCAGATCACCACGGTCTAAGGCTGATCTTCAATAACAACATAAATAATAGAAAGCCAACATTCACCTAGAAGCTGAACAACATCTACTCAAAGATAACTTGGTCAAGAAGGAAATAAAGAAAGAGATTAAAGACTTTTTGGAGTTTAATGAAAATGAAGCCACAACATACCCAAACTTATGGGACACAATGAAAGCATTCCTAAGAGGAAACCTCATAGCTCTGAGTGCCCTGCCACCAAAAAGAAACTAGAGAGAACATACACTAGCAGCTGGATAGCACACCTAAAAGCACTAGTAGAAAAGGAAGCAAATTCACCCAAGAGGAGTAGATGGCAGGAAATAATCAAACTTAGGGCTGAAATCAACCAAGTGAAAACTAAAAGAACTATACAAAGAATCAACCAAACCAGGAGCTGGTTCTTTAAGAAAATCAACAAGATAGATAAACCCTTGGCCAGACTAGCTAGAGGGCACAGGGACAGTATCCTAATTAACAAAATCAGAAATGAAAAGGAAACATAACAACAGAACCTGAGGAAATCCAAAACATCATCAGATCCTACTACAAAAGGCTATACTCAACAAAACTGGAAAACCTGGATGGAATGGACAATTTCCTAGACAGATACCAGATACCAAAGTTAAATCAGGATCAGATTAATGATCTGAACAGTCTCATTTCCCCTAAAGAAATAGAAGTGGTCATTAATCATCTCCCAACCAAAAAAAGCCCAGGACCAGATGGGTTTACTGCAGAATTCTATGAGACCTTCAAAGAAGACTTAATTCCAACTCTCCTCAAACGATTCCACAAAATAGAAACAGAAGTTACTCTACTCAGTTCATTCTATGAAGCCACAATTACTCTGAT
>NC_034594.1:132840582-132876379 GCF_900095145.1 Mus pahari
TGCTGGTGGGATTGCAAACTTGTACAACCACTCTGGAAATCAGTCTGGCGGTTCCTCAGAAAATTGGACATAGTACTACTGGAGGACCCAGCAATACCTCTTCTGGGCATATATCCAGAAGATCTTCCAACTTGTAATAAGGACACATGCTCCACTATGCTCATAGCAGCTTTATTTATAATAGCCAGAAGCTGGAAGGAACACAGATGTCTCTCAACCGAGTAATGGATACAGAAAATGTGGTACATTTACACAATGTAGTACTACTCAGCTATTAAAAACAATACATTTATGAAATTCTTAGGCAAATGGATGTATCTGGAGGATATCATCCTGTGTGTGGTAACCCAACCACAAAAGAACTCACATGATATGCACTCACTGATAAGTGGATATTAGTCCAGAAAATTAAAATACCCAAGATACACATGAAACTCAAGAAGAAGGAAGACCAAAGTGTGGATATTTCATTCCTTCTTAGAATGGGAAACAAAATACCCATGGAAGGAGCTACAGAGACTAAGTTCGGAGATTAGACGGAAGGAAGGACCATCCAGAGACTGCCCCACCGAGGGATCCATCCTATAAACAGACACCAAACCCAGACATTATTGCATATGCCAGCAAGAACTTGCTGACAGGACTCTAATAAAGCTGTCTCTTGTAAAGCTATGCCAGTGCCTGGCAAATACAGAAGTGGATACTCATAGTCATCTATTAGATGGAACACAGGACCCCCAATGGAGGAGATAGAGAAAGTACCCGAGGAGTTGAAGGGGTCTGCAACCCTATAGGTGGAACTACAATATGAACTAACCAGTACCCCCAGAGCTCGTGTCTCTAGCTGCATGTGTAGCAGAAGATGGCCTAGTTGGCCATCATTGGGAGGAGAGGCCCTTGGTCTTGCAAAGATTATATGCCCCAGTACAGGGGAATGCCAGGGCCAGGAAGCAGGAGTGGGTGGGTTGGGGAGCATGCTGGGGGGAGGGTATAGGGTATAGCATTTGAAATGTAAATGAAGAAAATATCTAATTTAAAAAAAGGCTTCAATGGATAGATTTGGACCACATAGCCAAGGAGGAAGGATAAGGTAAGGAAGAACTCGTTTTCTCTATCAACTGTAGACACCTTTAGATACATAAGCAAGAGACATTATTTCAGGGTCTGGGAACATAGTTCAGTGGTAACGTGTTTGTCTGGCATGCATAAGGGTCTGGGTCTGATTCTAGGCACTATCAGAAAGACACAGAGCAGATACTGTGGGTGTAGGAGTGTCCTTCAAAAGCTTCAGAGCCCTGGCCTAGATATGTCATGGTGTTGTATGCAGGGCCAGCTGCTTTGGCTTGTTGTGACATTTATTATCACAAAAGGACCTCATGCTTCAATAACATCTTGGGCTTGGTTCAATATTGTATTAATAGTTTTGCATAAGAAACCTCATAGTCCTTTGCTTCTTATAGCTATAAATTTCCCTCTAAACAGAGATTTAGCTGCATGAAGTTTTGACATGGTGTGCCTTCATTTTTGTATAGGAATTTTAATCCAGAAACATGGCTGCTTTGGCAAGGGATCATATCCAAAGACCTTCTAGGTCTGTGTGATCTGGCTGGAATGCAGAAATACTACAAACCTTTAAACACACCTATAATCCCTCTAGCTAGAATACACACAGGCCTTTACTACATAACTTTAATCCCAAACAATGATATGTAGTAGAGGGCAGTTTAGTGAGTTCAGTTCACTTAAGTTAAGACATTGCTGTGGAGTAGAGTAAAGTTCTTACAGTTGTAGGTCATCAGAGGCAGTTGAAGCCAGATTACAAGGAACCTCAGAAGATTAGAACAAATTTTCAGAGTTAGTTTGAGGCCAAGCAGAACAATTCAGTGAGAAGCTGAGAGAAACCAGACAGAATTAGTCAGCTTGGAGAGGAGTTTGAGTCAGAAGAGCTGAGTTCAATCAATCCGCCAGAGTTCAGAAAGAACTAGAAAGGGTGAGCTTATTCTTATTCAGTAGTAAGCCTCCAAGATGACAATTACATCTGGAAATAAAAGATACCTTTACACGTTTTTATCAAATACAAAGTGGTTCTAATTTCTTTTGTGCTTATTTCTTTAAATTATGTTATTTAGGAGCTGTTATTTAGGATGTCAAGGGCTTGCAAATTTCCAAATTACAATTTTAGATTTACATTGAAGACAGAGAGTATGTTTCATGATTCAGATAATGTCATTAAGATTTGTCATTAAGATTTGTATGGGGCTGTTGTATGGTCTAACCTGGAGAATACTGAACATACTGATTCAGATAATGTCATTAAGATTTGTATGGGGCTGTTGTGTGGTCTAACCTAGAGAATACTGCACATACTCAGTATTTTTGAGGAAAATGAGTAATTATCTAATGTGCGATAGATTGCTCTATAGATGTCTGTTAGAGAAATATCACTTACAATGCTAGAAAGCTGCTTCATCCCATTTTGATCTCCTTAGGGATTGCTCTGTCCATTATTGAAAATAGAGCATGGAGTTCTACAACTATTATTGTTGAAGATTTTATTTCTCACTGTAATTGTGTTTGTGTTTATGATTGTTCTACTTTTATGATAGAATGATCTTTTGAGCTTAGAAAATATTTTTATTTGTCTGAAATTTGATTTAAAATATCAATTCTCCTTTTAAAGTTGAATCTGGATACCAGCTGTCTTCATTATTCTTTTTACAGTCTGGCTTTGATCATCCTTTAAATTTAAACCTATCATTGTCTGAGTCTAAAACATGTTTTTGTAAACAGCAAAGCTGTGTGACATTTTCTCATTTTAATTAAAGTGGTTTTATCCCTTTATATGTAATTAAACTACAGATAAGGCAGAAATCACCTACGAACATTTCAATACATCATTTCTCTTTTTGTATGCTTGGACTTTGTTGTTGTTGTTGTTTTTGTTTGTTTGTTGAGACGGGGTCTCTCTACTTAACCTTGGTGACATGGAACTCACTACGTATACCAGGTTGGCCTTGAACTCAGAGATCCACCCGCCTGCCTTTGCCTCCCAAGTGCTGGATTAGCACCACCACTTCTGGCTTCTTTTACATTTTTTCATTTTTTATATTACTGACTGTGTGTGTCTATGTTAATTATTATCTCTCTTTTTAGTTTTTTGTGTTATTTTTCTTTTTTGGTTCCTCAGCAAAGTTTTTAATTCACTCTTTGTTTCTCAGAAAAAAATTTAATCCACTCTTTTTTCCGACATAATATTTTTATTGATTCTTTGGGAATTTCTCATCATACACCCTGTCACCCTCACTTCCCAGTGCTGCCATGTCTGTGGCCACCCTTATGATCATCCCCCACAGCATTAAACAAACAAACAAAAAAGCAAAAAAAACAAGTCCAATTTGTGTTATCTATATCTTCAATAGAACTGAGTCCCTCCCTTCCCACTCCCCTGGCCATCAATTGAAATCACATCAAAAGAGCTAACTTCCGTAATATATCCTTTGTATTGGATTATTATTTCTGGTACTGCACCTTGGGCTGTTTTCTTCCTGGCAAGCCTAGAGATTAGAACTAGTAGTAGAGAACTCCAACTTTAAGAGGCCGAGGAGAAAAGGAAAGGGTAGGAAAGTGAGAAGAAATCCAGAAGGCCTAAAAACCAGGAAGAGGAAGAGCCAAGGCAAAGAAAGGTCAGCTGTGTCAGATGCTACTAAGAGAGCCAAAGGGAGGTATGACTCAGGACTATAAGATCAGCTTGAGGTCATTAATCCTAGCACAGGAGCAGAGGCAGGCATATCTCAATGAGTTCAAGGTGAGCCTGGTCTACATAGTAAATTCCAGGCCAGCTAGGCCTGCATGTAAGACCCTGATGCAGGGATTTAAATAGAATGGGTGAAACTTGTTGTGGAAAAATGCAGGGATATACATTCAAGATGACTCAAAAAAAAAAAAAAAAAAGCCAAAATAAAAATGGCAAAGGCGTTTTAAGGTCCTTGCCTCTTTTCCCCCCTATGAATTCAAGTCAAAATGGAAAATATGGGGGTCTGGAGAGTAGGATGGATTAAGAGAATATTTCCAACAGTCTGGGCTTTCTCTTGCTTGTCTAGAAAGTATCATGCAGATCTCGGCAAATCTTTTGGGAGCTCCATCTCACAGAATCTAGTATTATAAGAGTTTGATGTGAGCATGGAGTCAGCTTCTTTCATATCTAGCTGGTGATGTGGGAGGCAATGAAACCAGAGACAACATAATAATTTGGAGAAATTATAATTCTTAGGTCTACCTAAGGTAAATTTATGTAAACTTCTATATCAGGTATTATCATACTTACCAACAACATGTCAGTCTCATTCATATTTCTAATGAAAAGGGAAAAAAATGAGTTCTGCTTTCCCAAGTGGGGTTTGAGACTAGACAAATGATTCTTGAGTTTCCAAAGGAAAGACTCTCCAGTGGCCTAGATCTGGGGAAATATGTGTGCGAAGACTTGATGCTTGTTTCCCCATGTCCGTTTTCTTTCCTTTGGCTCCAGTTTCACCCTGGATTTGACATCTTCCCCTGGGATTGCATTTCCCATTCTTGGCACTACTGACATTCTGAACAAGACAATTCTCTGTGATCATATAGTGGTTTCTACATGTCATTATAAGCAACAGGACAGGAGGTTCTGTGTACTGTGGGATGTTTCGCATAACCTCTGCCTCTACCAACTAGATGCCAGTTGCAATCCTCCCGCTCCAGTTAAAACCAAGGAATCCCTTTGAGGAAAGTGAGGAAAGACCATACCTCCTTTACAAGTATGACCTAGGGGCACAGTTGTCCAGGCCTAAACCAATCAGCACAGTTACCAGTCCACTGGTGACTACATGTCCCAAATAGGTCCAAAAATATTACACTAAATGTTTTTGGTTGGCCTCAAGAAATGATATTCTAACTACCTATGAATTTTGTGTTGTGTGGGTGAAGCTTTAGAGCCAATGGCATACACTTCTTTTAATGAAAAATGAAAGCAAAGCAGGCTCAGCAGGAAGCTGACAGCACATGAGGCTAAACCAAGACAGCAGGAAAAGCTGGGCTCTGATTACATTGTGAAGAGGCTGAGTCAGCTCTGACCTGGATTTTGAATACATTCCCACCCTTTGGTTGTTGTTGTTTGCTTGTTAAAGCCAGTTTCTGTTATTTGGAATTTTCAAGAGAAGTTCACATACATTAAATTGAACAGAGTTTGAATAAAGGCAAGTTAGGCAGCCTTCAGAGCCAAATGAAGTTCTGAGAACTTTGCTGCAAACAGGGACAACAGTATTTGTGGACAAAACCAGAAATGAGCAGCAGAAACACCTTGACTGGGTAGCATTCAGACTCTGCTATATTTTAACGTGGCCAGCCACTCACCAGTGGTAGACTACATCTCCACTGCACAGATCGGCTGATGCTGAGCCATCTTCCTGAGGAACCTGTCTGAATAAAGCTCTCAATTAATTCATGTTCTAAATCAAGATACAGTTTGTTATATAAGGACTCAAAGTTCTGAGACATCCTCAGGTCAACCGTAGTTTAAAACACTAAGAGCATTTTAACCTATAAAATAAATATATTATATGGTGTAACGAATAGGTTAATGACATCTTGGCCAGTCATTAAGAGGGAAAGGGGAGGGGCTTAAGAAAAAGTTGAAACATGGCCTTTCTCTCCCCCTTACTACATTCATCTCTAAGGCCCTACCGTCACTTTTTCAAGTAGGATATGTTGAGAGAGTGCCATTGAAGGGCTCACGTTACCGTTACCTGGCATTGGGGTGGGTGCCTTTAATCCCAGCACTTAAGAAGCAGTGTTGAGTAGCTCTATCTCTGTGAGTTCCAGGTCAACCTGCTCTACAAAGCAAGTTTTAAACCTGACAAGACTCAAAAACAAACAAACAAACAAAAACAAAACAAAACAAAACAAAACAAAAAAAGGTAAAAAGTACCTACATTACCAGGTCAGCTGAATGGTTCTGTGTCATTCCACTGCTGAAAATTGAGCCAAAGAACACCTAGATTTCAAGTACCTTTCTTACTACCATGTTGTAGAAGCTGGAGAAATCACCTACCTAGGTCAGCCATTGTCAAGTGCTGCAAAACCACATCTTCAGGAAGCCCATAAACTATGTTCAAGTAACTTAAGGTGTGACTTCACTGTTTTGACATTTGTACTAATAGTGGGCCCAACATCAGGACTCTTAGCACAGATCAAGGCAATGACAACAGACTTAAAATGATTATATTCCTTACTTGAAGGAAAAAAATCCAAATGTTGGTTTTATTTAAGAGTGACCCTGAGCCTGGCATAGTGGGACATCGCTTTAATCCCAGCACTCACTCAGGAGGCAGAGGCAATCAGCTCTCTGCAAGTTCCAGGACAGCCTCATCTACATAGTGAGTTCCAGAACAATCAGAGCTATATAATAGAGAGAAACTGTCTTGGACAGGAAAAGAAAATAAAAAAGAATAACCTTAATAAAGAAGTAAAATTGTAACTCAGAAGGCATCTCTTACTCATGATATGAGCAAGCAAGAATAATGTGGACATACATCTATAGCCTGCCCAAGCAGAACAATTGTCATAGGGGGTATAAATAGTAACCTGTGCGATTGTCTGAGTGGCCAGCTGTGCTAGCTGTGTTTTCTGAAATAAACACCGTTTTCACTTGGAGGCACAAATGACAGACAAACTATGGTGTTTTAGATTGGGAATTTGGCAGACACTTCTTCAAAAAACAAACCAACTGAGCCTGTCACTTCAAGGAGAATAATCAACAGTATTTGATTTTTTTTTTTTTTTTTTTTCGCCAGTGATCCAATCTGAGCTCCCTGGAGAAAATTAGAATGTTGAAAACCGTATATCTGCCACAGTAGGCTTGACAGCTCCCTAATACTTAAGAACTTGTCTGATGAGATCAGTGTGATGTTGAGAACGTGCCTTCCTGATATTGTATAATAAAATATGTCAAATTTGGAAGATCTGGGTAACTCATTAAGGCATTTTCTACTGGGCTCCTTGTCGCTTTCTTGTTGACATGAGTTATTTTTGGACATCTGCACAGGAAGTGCTTGTCAGTCATGTGCATTGCAGAGATCTCGTTGTGGCTTGGGTTTGCCTTTCTTCCTTTATGGTGTCTTTAATAAAAATAATTTCCTGGTTCCAGGGTACTCACACAGTAATTGTTTGTTGGTCTGTTTTAAACCTGAAACATGAACCTGTTCTCCCACTTTCAACAGCTTTGTGACTTTGCTGTCACATTTTGGGTTCTTAATCTACGTGGGTATTTTATTTTAATTGAGAATACTTACATGATGTCTGATTTAACCATACAATTCTATTTACTGCAACACAGTATATGAAGCCCAACTTTATTCTGACTCTGCTTTTTTCCCTCCCTTCTTTTCATATCCCCAGGACATTATCTCATTATGATTTATTTGAAAATCTACCATTAACTGCTGATCTTCAACATCATCTTTCTCATATTGCCTTTCTGCCAACCTTGTCCTCAGTACCACACCATTGGAACTATTGTGGCTTTAAGATAATCTGTGATATCTACATGACAAGATTTTTTTCTCTTCATATAAGTGTGACTGTTTGTGACTGTGCATATCCAAATTAATTATCTAATCTATGAAATATCTGCAATATTGAATCTGTATATCAACTCAGAGTCCGAAGCTTCGTCACCATGTTGAGTGCACAAGTCACTGAGAATCCCTCAGCTTGCCTGACTTCTCTAATGTCTCCCAGTGAAGGGTTGTAGTTTTTCCTCTAAGAGATTTTACCCATCTTTTATTAGATTAACTGCTAGGTACTTTTGGGGACTGATTTGATTTTACACTACTTACAAGCTAAGAAGTTGTGCTATTTCTGCTCAGTGATGCTGGCAGGAGACAGGAAGCTCCCGCAGAGATGAAAGCAAGCGCTATTACCCAGGCAGAGCAAGCAGCCTGCATTTTGGCTTTCCTCAACCCAAGTCTGCCTGGTGGATGATACATACGGAGTGGCTAGACAGTCAAGGAACAACAGCCTTGGGAAACCCACTGATCTACTCTTGCAAGTAATAAACACACTTGAAGCCTTTTCCAGAGGAAGGGGTCTCATCCAAGGGTTCATGGCAAAAAGGCAACCCTAAGGTCTGGCCCATGCGAAGACTTCTCAAGGTATTGAATTCTTGATACATGTAGACTCGGTATGTCCCACAGCCTTGTAAATTACTCCCTTTTACAGAGTGTTTCATAACATTGTAAATTATTAAAGCAGTACTTCACATAATCTTGTGGGTAAATTTTTTATTTTCTAACTGTTGCTGACATACAGAAATATAATAGAACTTTTTATATGAGGTCTCTATTTAGCAATGTTACTAAGTTTATTAATTCTCATAATTTATGCTGAGAGTCTACAAAACTCTCCATAGTATTTATATTTTTAAATAATTCAATGTTAGGGATTTGGTTCTATCTGAGCTATAAATATATATTTGGGTGTATTTCATGGGCCGGACTCTTTAGCCTTTAGACTAAGGTTGGAAAAAGCGCTAAGAGCCATTATTCTTATCTTTTCTAGATTAATTCCTTTTCCATTAATTTTGGGATCAGCATATAAAAATTATGTTTGATTGTATCATGTTGATGTATATATCTCATTATTCTCTATATCCACTGCCCTTTCTATGGTATCTTTCTATCTTAGTGTCTATTTCAAAAAGAAAGTTTTTGAAGTTTTGGTTTTGGTTTTGGTTTTGGTTTTGGTTTTGGTTTTTCAAGACAGGGTTTCTCTGTATAGCCTTGGCTGTCCTGGAACTCACTCTGTAGACCAGGCTGGCCAAGAACTCAGAAATCTGACTGTCTCTGCCTCCCAAGTGTAGGGATTAAAGGCGTGCGCCACCACTGTCCGGCTAGTTTTCGAAGTTTGACCATTATGAGTAATATTTTCTCTACCCCCTCCCTTGTTGAAGATTCTCCTTATTTTATTTCTCAAATTCCTTTTTACTAACAGTTTGCTGAAAGTTTACAGTAAATGATGACGATTTGTGCTCACATTGAGGCTACTATATAATTTCCCTCCATACATCTAGTAATGTAGTATAATGTAGAAACACAATACATTTTCTACATTAAAACATTGTACTCTTGAGATGAAATCATCATGGTGAGCTGGTGCCTTCATATTGCTACGTTTGATTAACTTTTCTTTTTAATTATGTAAAAAGTTTAGTAACACAATTCTCACAATTTTGGGTTGCAATATTTTTATTATAATGTCTTTATTATACTAATGTTTTCTAAATTCTATAAGGACCTGTATTTTACAGGAGCACTTTCTGGTTCTAACTAGATGCCAACTCTTTTGGTTATCACTTTTACTATTGATTTCTAGCTTATCTGAATAGTACTCAGAAGGTTCACACTATAGTTTTCAACTTCTAAGATTTTGTTAATCAGCCACGGTGGCACATGCCTTTAATCCCAGAACTCTGGAGGGGGAGGCCTGTGGATCTCTGTGAGTCAAGGCCAGCCTGGTCTACACAGTGAGACCCTATGTCAAAAGATAAACAAATAAGGGTGTCCTCCAAGATTTCACTAAGACTTGCTTTATGTCTCATAACGTAATTACTGTTGGTAAATATCCCTTATACTTTTAAATATTGCAAACACTATGCTGGTCAAGATGATATATATCAATGAAGTTAAAAGTTTCCACCTTGTTGTTCAATACCCTATATTCCAGTGCTTATATTATCAGCTTGTTATGGGGAGGGTTAGTAAATGACAAATTTGATTGTATCTATTTCCACTTGAAGTTTCATTTTCATGACTATTTAAAAGTCCTGTTATTAAGGTATGCATACTTTTTAGCTCTCTCTCTCTCTTCTCTCTCTCTCTCTCTCTCTCTCTCTCTCTCTGAAGTGAACCCCTTTATCTCCAGTCAGAATTTTGGCTTTTCTAATCTTAAAATAGCTGTACCCGTTTCCTTTTGGTTGCATTTCACCTATATGTCATTTTTCATTTTTTTTATTTTATCCTTGCAATTCTATAATATTTTAGATGTTTCTTTTATAGCTAAAATATATTTAGATTTTGTACCTTATCCAGATGTACTATCTTTTTATATTATCTGTAACATTTACAACATTTTTTTTGGAAACTCTATTAATAGACTTTATTGTAAAAGTTTCAGGTTTAGAGAAAAGCTGCAAATACAGTAGAGCCCCCACTGCCCCACAGCAATTTCCCTTATTATTAACATCTTACATGAATTTACTGTGTTTATTGTAATTATTGAAGCAATGTAGTTGCATTCTTGCTATTTATTAACATCATATTTTCTTAGTTTTCACCTAATCTCCCTTTTCTACATAAAGATACTAACTTGGATATAATGTTACATTTAAGAATAATGTTTACCTCTTTCAACAACAAAATTCTGTGTTAGTGCATGTTTGTGTTCAAGTTCCTCTATGTCTGTGTTTCTCTCCCTCCCCTTCTCCCTTCCCCTCCCTCTCCTTCTCTCTCTTTCCCTCTCCCCCCCTCTCTATCTCCTATGTGTGTGTGTGTGTGTGTGTGTGTGTGTGTGTGTGTGTGTGTGTGTGTGTGTGTAGGCCAAAGGATAACCTTGTGTGTTCCTTAGAAACCAAGTCACCTTGCTTTTTTGAGGCATGGTCTCTCACTCCCCTGGAACTCCCAAACTAGACTAGGCTGTCCGGCCAGGAAGCTCCAAGGATCTGCAGTCCCTTTCTTCTCTACACTGGGACCACATCTGGTTTTGCCTGACTTTTAACATGTGTCCAGGGAATTGAACTCAGGTCCCTGTGCTTGAAAGCAGTGCTTTAACCATGGAGCGACCTCCCCACTAAGTCATAATGTTTTCTCTGGTTCCTGTTGGCTATGGTAACTTCTTAGGTTTTTTTTGTTTTTTATTGCCTTTACAATTTTAAAGATTAAGAGTCATGTATTCTTGCAGCTTTATCTCACAGTCAGCATCTACCTGCTGCTTTTCTCATAATTAGAATTGGAGCACTTGTTTTGGGAACAGAAACCACAGAAGCAAAAATGTTATTTTCATTCATTGATGTTGCCCTTACTCGGATGGCTGAAATGCTGTAACGGGCTTTCCTACTACTCTTTCTTCTTTTTTTTTTTTTTTTTTAAATATTTATTTATTTATTATATGTAGTAAGTACACTGTAGCTGTCTTCAGACACTCTAGAAGAGGGTGTCAGATCTTGTTACGGATGGTTGTGAGCCACCATGTGGTTGCTGGGATTTGAACTCGGGACCTTCGGAAGAGCAGTCGGGTGCTCTTACCCACTGAGCCATCTCACCAGCCCTACTCTTTCTTTCCCTACATCCATACCACATTCTTTGAAAGGAAGCCACTGTGTGCAGACCACATTTAGGCAATAAAGATTATAGCTCACCTCCCTGGAGGAAAACTACCATATAAATTATTTGAAATGTTTCTGGATGAAAAAAATTGTCTATCTCTCATCTATTTATTCATTCAATAATTTATTTATATGTTTACAGGCTTGTGGCCATTTATTTTGTACTTTGGGTTATAAACCAATATTAATTTTAACTTTCTTACTCAAATTACATTGTCTTTGAGTGTTAGGAGTTCTTGCTGATCTCTATACCGGTTTGGTCTGCCTACATGGTTGGGAGTTTTTATTTATATGAGTTTGCTGTGTGAACACTTGACATCTGTTTGGTGCATTCTGAACACTGCCTGTACCTGAGAGATGTCCCATACTCATATATTTTCTACCCAGTCCCAGAATCAGCCATTTGTCCGAATGGTTTGATGGCTACTCTAGGATAGTGGTATTACAAGCAAAGATCTGTTCATCATTTCTGGGATGACACTTATTTTAGGTACTTTCAGCTAACAAAGAAATAAATGTTTGGATAGTAACTCACAAGCAACTGCTTTTTAAAAGTTTTAAAGTCTTTAATTATATGTAAATATCTCTCTCTCTCTCTCTCTCTCTCTCTCTCTCTCTCTCTCTCTGTGTGTGTGTGTGTGTGTGTGTGTGTGTGTGTGTGTGTGTGCGCGCGCGCACGCACACATGTACATGAGTACCCACAGAGATCAGAGGCATTGGATCCTCAGGGGCTGGGGTTGTAGACATTTGTGAACCATTTAAGCACCTAACACCCTGGTGCTCAGAACTGAACTCATATCTTGTGGAAGAGCACTACATGCTCGTAAGCAGTGATCCATCTTTCCAGCTCTAATATATAATCATTTTTTTTATTTAGTTTCAACCACAGGCTTCTAACTCCACTGAATCATCTCAGCCTCCTCTCCTTTCTTAAGTGTAAGGATTGAGAAACCTGTCTCTACCCACGCATACACTCACTCTCTTCTAAGATGTGTGCACAGCGCACATGCATGGACTCATTTTCAGCTAGAATGTACTGCCTGCATCTTTTCTCCCACATCCACATTGTGGTGACCCCCCCACACACTATACAATTATTTTTGTTGCTACTTCCTAACTGTAATTTTACTACTATTATGAATTATACTGTAAATGTCTGTGTTTTCCAATGGTCTTAGGCAACCATTATGAAAGGGTTGTTTGACAACCCCCACACTTCAGTGAAGCTTCTTAGAATCCATTTGTGAGGGCTCAGAATATCACTCAGTAAAGTACATGTCCCATATGCAGAAAGCACTTGGTTCGATTCCCAATCCCAACAAAAGCTAAAAGATGGATACATATAGAGCAATGGTGTCTTCTTAACACGACACAGCCAGTGCACTTGTCAGTTCACTAAATTAAAGTCTGGGGCCCATCAACATTTCATTATGGATGGAAGAGGGACCCATACGACTCCACCGCCCTTGAGAACTATAGGCAGCTCATGGTTGTTAGGGGAAGAAATTTCACTTACTTCTGTGGCTTAGCATCTGAGAAGTTTCTCTAGCTCCAGAAAATAATCTACCCATAATCAGGCTAGGAACTCTCTAATTAAGTTCAGTGGAGAACACACACACACACACACACACACACACACACACACAGAGAGAGAGAGAGAGAGAGAGAGAGAGAGAGAGAGAGAGAGAGAGAGAATAATAAAAATAGGGGAGCACGCTTGGTGTGGTAAAGGGTTCCAGAGGAAAAGGAAAAAGCAGAGTGGATTGAAAATTACTAAAATTCATTTTATAAATGTCTGAAATGGTCAAACAATTAAAAACCATTTAAACCCCTAGCACCAGACAAATCAGGTGGAGGTGGCAGACCCCTGTAATCTCGCATTTGGAGAATCAGAAATTCAAGATCACCTTTAGCTTCATACCCAGTTTGAAATTAGGCTGGGATATACGAGAATGAATCTCAAAAGAAATCATTTTGGAGGCCCCGTTTTCTTCTAGTTTTGGACATGAATGAATCTAGTGGGATGCTCTTGTTTTAATTTGCAGCTCTAATGTCGAAGAATGTAGAACATCATTTATCACTGGCTTGTTTTCTTCAGTGAGATGTCTCTTCATATCTGAGAAGGTTAAGATTGATTGACAGCTTGGTGACTCTAGGACCACTAAGCATCTCACCATGCCCGGGAGAGATTAACTGAGGTGGGGAGACCCATCCAAAGCATAGGAGGCACCAGTGTGTGAAATGGGGCTCTGGACTACCTAGAACAGTGGTTCTCAACCTTCCTAATACTGTGACCCTTTAATATCGTTCCTTATGTTGTAGCGACTCCAACCATAAAATTACTTAGTTGCTATTTCATAACTGCAATGCTGATACTGTTAGGAATCCTGGTGTAAGTGTCGTCTTTCCTGAGGGTCTTAGGCAACCTCTGTGAAAGGGTCACTGGACAACCCTCAACAGGGTCGCAACTCACAGGTTGAGAACTGCTGCTCTGGAAGAAGCCAGACTGAACAGGAATACCCAATTGTTCTCTGCTTCCTGACTGGGGATACAATGTGCCCAGTTGCCTGCTGTTTCAAGCCATCCCAGCATGGTAGGCTGTAGCCTCTGGGACTATGGGGAAAAAATAGGCCCTTTATCCTTTAAGTTACTTCTTACCTGGTATTTTGTCACAGAAATGAGAACACTAATATATCTTACCCATTTTCAATTATTACTGTCATCATTATTCAGGATATGTAAGCCAAAACTTCACTTGATATAGTGTTAACTTTTCTGAGTCTTTTAAAGATCTTCATTTAATCTTTTTAATGTAATAAAATGACTGACATAGTTCTACTTTTTTTTTTTATTCACTTGTTTTTAATGATGTGTGTGATGTAACGTGATGTCTGTCTGTGGAAGGGGGTGTGTGTGAGTGTGTGTGGGCACCCACAGAGACCAGAAGAGGGTGTCACGTCCCCTGAAGCTGAGCCTAGAGGTGACATGAGCTGTAAGAGGTGCTGGTGACTGCTGTAAGCCCTCAGTGTGAGCAGCTCCAGGTCTTCACCACCGAGATGCTCAGCCCCAGTTAGTTTGTGCTTCCTGCTCTTGCTCCACTTGTTCTGTTTCTTTTCCCACACTTGTTGATCTTGTTGTAACCAAATGAGGATTTTTTTAAAAGAGGTTTTTTTTTTTTCTCTTGGACTCTGTGGGAAATTATAACTATTTCCCATTCCTTCTTTCAGTTATGTGCTGCTAATTATCAAAGTATAAATTTCACGAGCACTCTTTGTAGGGCAACACACAGACTTCCTAATACTCATCTTTCTCCAAATTTACACTATTTTAAAATTCTATTTTATTCCACTTGGTCTTATTTTCTTTAATTTGCTGTTAATAAGACAGGGCCTATGAAGCACAGGCTAGACGCTAATTCATTGTATCGGCTACTTTTCTGTTAAAACTGCCTTCTGATAAAACACCGTGATCAAGACAACTCGTGAAAGGAAGGGTTTGTTTATTTTGGCTTATGGGTCCAGAGAGATAAGAGTCCCTCATAAGAAGCAGGCGTATCAGTAAGTGGCAGGCATGGTGGCTGTAAGAGGAAACTAGAAGCATGAAGCAGAAACAGTGAACGGAAGTGGTTTACAGCTTTAGTAAACACTGAGGCCCGCCTCCAGTGATGGACTTGTAGCAAGGCCACACCTTCTGCTCATTGCTTCTCTAGTCACAAGAGCTGGGAAAGGGAATCTAAAGAACCTAAATGTCCCTCAGCTGAGGAATGGATGCTATAAATGGGGTCCTTATACAGCATAGAGTATCATTCAGCTCTAAGTAAAATAAAATCATGCCATTGGCAGGCAAGTGGATAAAACTAGAAAATATACTGAAATATACTGAATGAGGTAACACAGGTCCAGAAAGACAAATACTTAATGGTCCTCCTTACTTGTGGATCCCAGTTCTGAACCTTTAGATGTGAGTATGTAACCTGGACTAACTGAAGGGATGTGGAACGAAAGAGGGATGAATGGGGGAGGGGGGAGAAACAGCTCAAGACAGGGAAATAGCAGGACACAGGCGTTATGAAGAGGGAACCGGAAAACAAAACAAAACAAACAAACAAACAAACAAACAAAACTACATCAGATTTACCTGGGAAAAGCGAAGGCAAGCAACGGAAGCCCTGAACAATGATGATACTATTTGGCAGCCAGTGAGTGGCAGAGGTTGTGCAAGACTCCACCCCTAGATGAAGAACTGAGAACTGCAGGCAATAGATGACTGCAGAGGGAGGGGTCAGCCTTCTTCAGGGACAAGCCCCCTGGTAGGTGATCTGTAAACATGTGAGCAAAACGAAATGAACCCAACAGGAGCATACATGAATTGCACGTGCATATGTTTAACAAGAATAATTAAACTCAAAGAGGCCATGCATTTGAGGAGAGAAGAAGGAGATGGGAGAAGGTGAAGGAGGAGAGAGAAGGGAAAGGGTTTGAATATAATATCCGTATATGAAATTCTCAGCAAAATAAATAAAATATTTTCTATTTCCAACATTTCAAAGCCCACTTTCTACCTGAATCTTTTTCTGTCATCTTCGTCCTAAAATTTCATTACAGCGTGCCTGGATGTGCACACATTTCTCCTTCTTCTTCCAGCGACTGGGAGGAAGTTTGAACCTGCAGATTTTATTCTTCAATAGTTACCCAAAGTTCTCCACTCTTACCTCTTCACACATCTTTTCTGTGTATTCTCACCTGTGCTGATGTTCAGGGAGATGTGAGTTCTTCCCAGTGTCCCCATGTGTCTCCTGTTTTGTGTCTCTGTGCTGCCCTGCTGATAACCTGCTGGATTTACCTTCCAGGTCCCCATCCTCCCCCCACCTCTCTCTAACTGACATTAAGTCTATTCACACTCTGGGTCTTAATTTTTATTAGAAATTCACTCCTGGAATTTGCATTTGGTTCCTCTTCAAATCTGCTTAGTCCCTCATTATAATTTTATGTTCCCTACAGAAACTTTAAGCTCTTCTTTAAACATGGTAATCATATTTATTTTGGATTATGAACTTGGTCATTATGGTACCTAAAGCCTGTGGAAACCTGTTTCTTCTGTCTATAGGTTTAACAATGTGTATTAACTGTTCTCCTTCTTAGAAGAATTCTTCAAGGCCTTCGGTAAACATGAGATTTTTCTTCTCTTTTCTCTTCTCATCTTTTCCTTTCTTTTCCTTTTTTTGTATGTAAGCTTGTTTTCACCAGATGTTGGAGATAGTGCTACTCTGGGAATACTTTAAAACTTGAAGTATTTTGGACTGCCTAGACCACATGAATTTGACTTAAATGTCCACATGAAGAGCAAAGTAAGTTTTTAATTATCAAAAGACTTGCTTTTCAGTCTTTAACCCCTGATTTGCTTTGTGCTTAAACACATTGCCTCAGAATTGGTGTGTAGAAGGGATAAAATGGAGTGTTAGTTCCAGGGCTCATTTACAATTTGAACAGGCATCGGACTCTCCCCCCACCCTGCATGTTTATGTGTTTTTTTTTTTTTCTCTCACATAGAGTGGTTATACTGAAAAAAATAAAAGGAAGAAAGTAAGGGAGGGAGGGAGAGAGGGAGGAAGGAAAGATGGAAAGAAGGAAAGAAGGATGGGAGTGGGAAGGGGAGAGGAAGAAAGAAGGAGAGAGAGAGAGAGAGAGAGAGAGAGAGAGAGAGAGAGAGAGAGAGAGAGAGAGAGATCAAATGTAACTGTGTTGTAACTGTGGGCAACCACCCTCAGGGTAAAGAAGTTTCCAGACTTCAGTTTGCTGTCCTTAGCTCCCATCCCCTCTTAGATAAGAACCACTAAACATTTGCTGGCATACTTTACAAAATGCATCCATGTCTTAAGACTTTTAAAGACTATGCATTCGCTAGCATTTTCTGCTGTTTTGTTAGGAAAATTGTTCCAGGTACTTAGCCATCATTGCTGTAGAAACAGAGCCATTCATTTTCTGAATTTGCAAAGGAGTCAGAATGAATTTCTTCTCGGTAGAAAAAGGCAGAAATCAGTGCCTGACTTCTCCCAGGGAATGTAAGAAAATATGACAGTAATTACCTTTGCATGCCTGCACACACAAAAGCAGACTTCAGGCTGCTGGAGATGAGACAGGCCTCAGCCTCTGTGTGGGGCCCAGCCATACCAGGTCTTCTCTCCAGACAGATTATAGTAATTCAGCAAACATTTCTGGCACAACTATTGTACATCCTGCAGATACGGTGGTAAACAAAGGTCCCTGTCCTCACTGAATATGAACATCATAAATTGATAATATAAATGTAAATGCTGTGCACAGATTCCTATCAATACCTTTCAATACCATGTTCCAACCAGCAGAGAGGTCTGTAGCACAACTGGGACATAGCTATCAGTAAGTGTCATATTTCCCGGTGCCAGCTCAGCAGGTGGGAAAAAAAAAGAATGAAAAGGCTTTATTTCTCATTTAACAGCCAGTGGTCCATGGATGATCCATTATTTTTCTTTCCCTTGAGTTAAATATCTCCAAATCACTGGCCTTCCACACTGGGCATAATTGGGAGCAAAGATGCTACTTGGTCTCCATTTGCATGAGGAGCCCTGCTACAGTTGGTCATGTTTTGAGTTTCTCTCTCTTTGAAGAAAATCAGGTTTTCTTGCTTTCTTTATAGTCTGTGTCAAATCATGCTGAGAACTTCACCCTTAAGCTACGGGGTGGATAAGAAGTTGAATATAGGTTGTAGTAAGTTGGAAATGTCTGAATAAATTAAGTTCACTTCAGGATTTGGAGGTCTTAACCTTGCTTTAAGCTTTGACATTCAGCATCTATCAGAATATACATGAGCAAAGATTAAGTACCTGAGCTGGAGCTGGAGAGGTGGCTCAGCCATTATGAGCACTGACTGCTCTTCCAGAGGTCCTGAGTTCGATTCCTAGCAACCACATGGTGGCTCATAGCCATCTGTAATGGAATCTAATGTCCTCTTCTTTTGTGTCTCGAGACAGTGACCATGTACTAACATAAATAAAAATAAATCTTAAAAAATACCAAGAAGCGATCTGCTGGCTCAGAGCAGGGACTACTACCTGGCCAGAGTAACTCAAGCTAATACATGATGACCCAAGAGAAGATTCTTCTGTGCTAAGCCTATTCAGAGTACATGACTGCATGTGCTCTGTGTTTACCATTATGTAGATGCCATGGACAGACAGAGGGAGGAGACACACCATTTCTCAGCATCATGCGTGCCTCCAGAGCCCTGGAAGTGCTCCCAGAATGGAGAAAATGTTATTTGTTTATCTCTGTCTTGAAGCTTTTTGAGTGTGTTAACATTCAAAAGATTTCTTCAGAAAAAGTTATGTAGTAATGAAAGCCACTTTACTTTTATGTTTTTCCCCAGAACTTTTCCAAAATTTCCAAAATTGTTTGACAATTTTTTTTTCTTCTGTCCACATGACATCTAGAGTTCAGTGGAAACGCTCCGGGATTGTGCTGTCAAGGAGATAGGCTCACTATTTTTGGTTGTTGTTGAAACAAGAGAATTATAAATGCCCTTCCTTTCCAGGCATGTTGCATCCCAATTTGTGTGCTTGCTTGCTTGCTTGCTTGCTTGCTTGCTTGCTTGCTTACTTACTTACTTACTTACTTACTTACTTACTTACTTACTTACTTACTTACTTACTTTTGTATCTGGGTTCAGAGATGTAACATGAGGGACTATATTTTATAGTTGATCATGGAGTCTCTTAAGGGTCAGAATCAATCTGAAATAGATCTAGCTACCATCGACCTGAACCTTCTTCAGATAGAGTCTGCATAGCCTTAGCTGGGTGTTACTCCTCTGTTCCAAGTTAAAATCCACCCTGGTAGACTGGATTCAACGTGAATCATATGTCTGTGGTCCAAGTGTGAGAAAGGTCAGAAAGCTGAGCTTCTAACAGAGAGAAGACTGCTCTGTGCCAAAACAAGAGAGTCCCAACATCACAAGCACAGAGTGGTGTAGAAAGCCAAAATAATACCAATAATACCATATTTCCTCTTCTATTAATTAGCTTTTCATCTCCCAACATCCTTATTTAACACCAACTTAGACTTTGTTCCTTCATCCCCTGTGACACACATCTCTGTCTAGTATACATCTTGCAGCAGTATAAGACATTACAGACATAAAGCCACACTTGGCTGAGGCTCCCCAGCAAACTGGAGTAAGCATGCCATTTAATAGTCCAAGCTGATGAAAATCTGTGCTGCCGCTGCCCTGGTGATGGCTCAAATTGAAAAGTTCTGACACAAACTTGCTATGGTTTTTCTTTCTTCTCCATCAGCCTCTACCCCAGGGTGCCCTTGTAGGCCACACTGAACACATTAGCATTCTAAAAGAGAATTATATGGGTTGGAGAGATTGCTCAGAAGTTCAGAGGGCTTGCTTCACAAGCATGAAGACCAGGGTTCACATCCTGGTGCCTGGTATAACAACCTGAATGTCCCTGCAGATCCCCGTAGATACCTCCAGCTCCAAAGAGGATGGAGGCAAGAGGATCACTGGGGATAGCTAGCTTCTAGCCTAGCCAAGAAAATGCAAGTCCTATATCCTGCCTCGAAGGCAGAGAGTTACAGACAAAGACATCAACTCCACTCTGGTCTCTGTACACACACAAGCATGAACACCCACATGCATGTGCAGGTATGTTCACACAAACACATACACACACAGCCAAGCATAAACAAATCTTTTCTAAAGATTTTTTGGTTCGAAAATGTTTTTTCATGTAGTATATTTTGATCATATTATTTCCCTTCTCCCAGATCCTCCCTATCTCCCTACCCCTTCAACTTTGCTTGCTTTCTCTGTTGTTTAAAACAAACAAAAAAAATCAAAAACAAAAGCAAATGGAAATTAAAAAACAAATAAACAAAGAAAAACCCGGTAAGACAAAAAAAAAAAAAACACAAAAACAAATAACAAGCATGTGCGCGTGCACACCACAGTGTGAGTGATATACTCAGTGACACTTCATTGGGAAAAAAAATGCCTTTCTACTTTCCAGTAGGCATTAACTGCAAACAGCCTCTTGGTTAGGGGTGGGGCTTTGTGTCCACCTATTCTCGGTTCTGGCACTTTGTCTGGTATGGATCCATGCAGGTCTTATGCAGGCTGTCACGTCTCCATGAGTTTGTATGGGCATCAGTCCTATCGTATCTGGAAGACAGTTTCCTTGGGATCATCCATCACTTCCAGCTTCTTGTGATCGTTCCGCCTCCTCTTCCACATTGATCCCTGAGCCTTGAAGGGAAAGGTTTGATAAAGACATCCTATATAGGAATGACTGCTCCAAAGTCTCTCACAATGTCCAGAGTCTCTAATGTCCATTGTCTCATAATGTTATGGGTCTCTGTGCTAATTAGCATCCATTGAAAAAAAAGACCATTTTCTGATGAAGGATGAATGAGACACTGATCTATAAATAGGCATAGAAATATGTTGTTAGGAGTAACATTTTATGGTTATGTTCCTTTAGCAGAATAATAGCAGTATGTTTTCTCATAGGGTGCATAATCTCTCTAGTCTCAAGTTCTTGGACAGTTTAGCCATATAGATTATGGTATAGATTCCATTTCATCTCATGGATTAGGTTAGGATAAAAAAAAAAACCTTTTAAACAATTTTCTATTTATATCAGTCAGTAACAAGTGAATGCATCTTCCTCTCCCAACCTCTAACCAAGATGAGCATACCACAGCCTACCCTGTTTCATCCATAAGTTCTTGGTAGTCTCTGAGTTAGCTCTGGAAACTTCTTATGAAACTATTAAAGGGTTAGTGAGCGGGTGGATGATCTTCCATCCAAATCATGAGAGGATTTGGGTGATAGGAGTTCTCCTCAGAAGAGCTCATATAATTGTCTAGTGAAGTACTGTCATGTTAAGAGCCCATCAACAGAGCTAAACTGATCTTGGTGCTGGCAAAAGCCTAGGATTCAGAGAATTATAGGTTTCAGAGGAGCAGAGTGTAGTTTGTGACAATACCCAGCAACCCATCCTAGATGTGATAATCATTCTGGAAGGCTTGGAGAATAGGGCAAAGGAGAGGCTCAGCAGCTCAGTCATGTAGAGAAGTTCCAACAGATCTGGTGGGAAGAGAAAGGCGTTCTCAGGGAACAGCCTGCCAGAGGCCACAGGCCAGCTGGAAGAATGCACTGCATTCCACATTGGCTAATGACCTTGCCTGTCAGAACTGTTGGCAGAGGCCCTGATTACAACTGTGAGAGACTGCTGCCTCCCTAGGGTGATCCCCAAAACCAAGGGAACATTTGAGGTGTAGTAACAAAAGCTGTGAGAGAAGGCCTAGAAATATTTGAAGAGAGAAACTCCTAGAAGCAAGGAGCCTTTTGCCTGTCAAAGATGGAGTTCTAAGCCTTGATGCCTGGAATATGGCTGTTAAAATCCAATTCATTTTAATGTGTACGGATGAGTGAATATGGAGCCTTAAGTCACAAAAGTTGAGACTTCTTAGATTTGATGCACGATTGGAGTATCCAGCAAAGAAATGTATCACTTTGCCCATGCATCCTGATTCTTACAAGTGGGATATTTTAAAATATGCATTTGATCTTTGGACATAAGAATACCTAAACCTTGCAACCTCTATGGTGATAAACATATCTTTAAAAAGATCACTTGTGGTTAAGAGCAACAAATCCTTCAAACTGTAAGACTAGGCTGTCAAGAAAGGAGTGCCGACTTGTGCAGTTGTGGCTTTACTGTTATGATGGAGGTAGCAGCCAAGTGCTCTATGACTGGAGTTGATGCCCACACTCCACAGAAAGGACTCCATCCCTGTGACTATCAACCTGGCTAAAAACCCACTCTGAAGGAAATAATAAGCGTGGGGGAGGGACGGATATTCTTCTTTAACTAAGATGACACAATGTTAAATTGCCTTCTAGTAGTTTTCGTTTCAGTTCATAGACAAATGCTACTCCCAGCCTCAACTCAGCAAGCAGTTCTTTCTATGAGGACATGTCCAGGTCCACCACCCCCCTGCCTCTTCCCTACCGCACATCCCCCATCTTCCTAGATAACCACAAATGCTTGTTTATTTTCCTGTCTTACTTTCTGGACTATAAAGACACACTTACAGATTTCTCACTGGACTTCTTCCTCCAGGGATGCCTCTGGCAAATGGAGAAGGCTTCTCACTAAGTAGGAATCTAGAGACTGTAGGAGATGCTCCCCCTCGGCAATGTTCCTGGCCAATAAAAGACCTCAGTTCAAGCCATTAAAAAAAGTATTATTACCACTACTATAAAAATCTTTTCCTAGATTAGTCTTTAAAGTTAGATCAGACACTAACTACCCTAGAAATTATGCATAGTGTTTTTTGTATAGTCAAAGCACTTCTGCATCCATCAATTAATTTTGATAATTTACCATCATTAGCTAGCTAATTAAATTTGAAAATGAACCTCTAGAGGAGAAAGACCAATTTGAAAATATTACTTCAGGCAGATGTCCATGGGCTCAGCTCCTCCTTTCTTGACCTTCCATAAAATTAGTGAGCTCTGGGGTGGAACTGGGCCAAGCAAGAGTCCCCTGGGTTTCTCCTCCTTCTTATGTAGGCTAAGCCCAATGCTGGCCTCTCCAGAGCTTCCACAACAAACAGCCAGGAGAGACTCCTGAAATGTCATGTTCATCAGGATCACAACATCTTTATATTCCGCATCTCTACCACAAATGCATACAAAACATAGAACTCCTCTGGCCCTTGCTCTTGCAACAAAACTGGGAAAGGGGGAGGTAAATTGGCGGTGATTGGACACCAAGCAAGCCTCACAGTGTTTAGAGGAGACTTATGAAGGGGCCGCACAGCACTAAGTGTTTGTGTGTCTCCACACACTGAAATTCTAACCCCCAGTGTGATGAATCATTAACTGTATCCTCTGGGAGGAAAATAGCTGTATCCTTAATGAATGGATGGGACATCTCTATGCAGAAGCCCCCATGGTTAAAAACCATAAGAACTAAATGTCCGATGTAGCTAACACCTGTCTGGTGCTAAGGATGACACTATAGGTGTGTCAAGGAGAGGAAGTGTCTTAATGATTTCTCTGATGGCAGCTGCCAAGATTGAATAGAAAGGGAAGATGAAGAGACAATTACCCCCGCCATCAGGATGGCCGAGCGGTCTAAGGCGCTGCGTTCAGGTCACAGTCTCCCCTGGAGGCGTGGGTTCGAATCCCACTCCTGACAATTACTGCCCGTGTTATTCCAAAGAACTTAAATTTGGGTTTGCATGAGGAATGATGAAGAAGCGAAACAATCTCTCAGCCACTCTCCCCTCACTGATTATACCTTGCAAAGGTTAAAGGTAATTGCTAAGAAGCAAATGAAAATTCCTATTGTGTGGACGTCACCCAGTCTAAAATACTTCTCATTGCAACTCAAAGATAGTTGCTTGTACAAGGCACCAAGGATGAACGCTGTGGAAGAGATAAAGGTGCCTTACAAAGCTCTGCTTGGGGAACTAAGGGTGCATATTACAGTACACGTCTACCTCTTAGATTTATTTCTCTGTCATACATCCGGGCCAGGATCTCTCACCTAAAATCTGTGGAACGCTCCACAGCTCAATACAAGAAACGCTTTCATGGAATGTTAGCCCCCAGAAGTAACTTGATAAATTCTCATTTGCTTATCAAAGATGTTACTTCTGCAATCCATTAAAGAACTCTGCAACCCAAAGTATACAAACAAGCCTTACACCCAGGGCAACCATCAACACTCCTGAAAGCAGGCCTATACCCTGCTGGCTCTGTTCCAGGAAACCATGTCATACTGTCCCTTTCATGGCCAAGCTGGACTCTTTTCCATGTGCTCTTAAAAAAAAAAGAAAAAAAAAAAAAAAAAAAANTCCCTTTCATGGCCAAGCTGGACTCTTTTCCATGAGCGAGGGAAAAAAAAAAAAAAAAAAAAAAAAAAAAAAAAAGGAAAGACAAAGTCTCTGGATGCAGTGGTTTTCCTGGAAGTACCGGGAGGTTTCACAGTATGTTCGGTGCCTATGGAGCCTGACGGTGGCACTGCTACTTGCATATCACATAATACTAACAAACACAACAGGAACAGTAGCATTTTCAGGAGCATCATGATTTGCGGTAGAACTTCACCTTGTGAAATGTATAGCTTATTATCTCCATTTACAGGGATGGCTTGTACTACAGCCGAGACTGACTCCAACTCAGGTTATTTGCTGGTGGTGTGATAGAACGAATCCCAGTCACTCTGCGTTACTGAAATATTTTTAAATGAAAGCCTAGATAAAGGTTCAGGGGAAGAGCTTGATTGATCCTCAGTGACAACGGCAAGCGTTGTGATTTTTGTCTCCTTCCCCCCCCCACACACACACACCCAGAAAACTCCCATTGACTCCAGTGTCATCTGTCCTTAATTACAAGATGTTACTACTGTTTCCAGCCTCGGTTCACCTGTACTTCACAGAGTTTAGTGGGAGAGATGGTGTTATCCGAGTAATGTATGTGCTGTAAAAGTAAAAGCAACATCTCCTCCTGCACTGTGAAACCCAGTTAAGCACATACTCTCAGCAACTACTCACGGGTCTTGATTTGTTCATCCCAATCAAGATTCAGTGTCCAAGATAAAGTCTGAAAAAGGGCCCAGCCCCTGCAAACGAAAACAAAGACAAAACACAGATCCCAAGAAGGAAACCAAAATCCACCACAAAAGAAGAAAGGATAATTGTGCAAGACGCAATGGCCATCGCTACAGCCAATTCAGCAGGTCATTTATTTTCTAAGCATCTTAGTTTGAAATAATGAAGCATAATATCTAATAATGGTGTGTCTAGATATGAAAAGTGTGGGGGAAAGGTCATGGTTCAATATGATTAAATGTATATAGTGCTATAAGGTGAACTTATAAGCATAAAGAGAACTGAGATCTTACCTCATCTCCAACACTAACTCACTAAGTGATCTTAGCCTGCTTGGCTGTGATCTTCCTTATCACACTGGATTGAAGTGCTTGTCACAGTTTTTTCTTTTCTTTTCTTTTCTTTTCTTTTCTTTTCTTTTCTTTTCTTTTCTTTTCTTTAAAAAAAAAAACACTTATTATTGGTTCTTTGTGAATTTCACATCATGTACCCCAATCCCACTTATCCCCCCTCCCATCATACTCGTTCTCCACCCTTACAACCTCCCTGTCAATAGAGAAAAGAATCTTGTTGTGGAAGATTTAGTCTGTCACAGTGTGTCCCACAAGTACACCTTTTCCCCACACTTTGGTGCTCACAAATGTTCATTGCAGTGACTCATTGGTCTGGTATGAGGCCTCTGGCTTCTGCTACTCTATCNATACTGGAACCTCACTGGGACTCTTTTCAGAGGTCCTGTTGTTTCCCTGCATCATGGAGATCCTATAGTTTTGGATCTGTAGGACCAGCCCCTCCATGCACTCCAGCAGTTCATCTATAGGGTAGATGTTGGGCTGGGCCAACCCAGAGCCCTGGATCTGGACCTAAGAGGAATCTGAGCTTGTCAGACCATCACCTCTCCTACCCTCAGGGTCAGCTTCCCAGGAAATACCCAGCTGTCCAGGCAAGGTGCGGGGCTCACTTGCCCAAGCATTGCAGCTGGTGAGGGACATGGCCAATTCTCCCATTCTCGTAATCCAGGGGCCATCTCTTCTGCCTGCCAAGGAGGAGAGAAATTCCAAGAAGGAAAATCCACAACAAAAAGAGAAAGGATAAATGTTCAAGAAGTAGTGACAGCCGTCGCTACAGTCAATTCAGCAGGCCATTTATTTTCCCTCATGTGTGCCACTGAGAAGAGTCAGGGCTAGCTTCTCCTACATTCATCACCTAAAGCCAGCTAACCCATGCCCCACCACCACCACCAGGCTTGGTTCTACTGTGCTGCCCAGGCACGTTGTGGGGCCAGGTCTCCTGCTTGCCCCAGATAGCAGGAGTAGGTATCTCTTCCTTGTCCACAATACCCGCTCTAGAAAGGAGTGGTAGAGCGAGTTATTCCATGCTCCTAGGTAGGGCCAGGAGGCTGAATCACCAGCAAGTATTGCAGCCGGCTAGGGGCAGAGTCAGCTCCGCTGGTCTCATGCCTCCAGGGCCAGCTCTCCCATGAAGCCCAGGTGAGGGGTGGGCCCAGTTCTGCACACCCCTCAGACCTCAACAAGTCCCCACGTGGCAACTCAGACCAGGGATATCCACCTAGCCTTTAGTGGTAACAGACCCATACTGCAGCAGGGCCACGGACCCAGATGCTGCCTCCAGTGGCAGCACAGGCCAGGACCCCACCATGGTCCCAGGTGGCATCACTGACTACTCACATCAGGCTGTTCCTCACTACCCTCGAGTCTCCAGTTCTGCCTCTCTTCATCGTGCCCACATCTTTCTGTTTCTCTTTCTCTTCCATCTCTCCACCACTTACTGGTGCCTCTTAGTGGTGCCCAGGGTCTCTGAGTGTCCGAGGCTGTCTCAGGACTGGTCCTGGAAGTGCAGCGCCATGGCACCAGGCACGGGTCATCTTGGGCATGGCTTTTCTGTTTTCTGAGCCTGCACAGCACTGGACTGATGGTCATCTCAGGCTACTCAGGTTAGCTCCCTGTCTGGACCCCATGGTGCTGGTCAGGTGGTTGTCTTAGGCTTGCTCCTCACCTGGTCACATGAGTGGCCCTTTTGCAAGGGTCGTCTGTCTCCAGCTCACTCCCACAGGGGCTCATGTTCCCAGGTGAGGTTCTTCTCCTCTCTGGCTTGCTCCCCATCCTGGGAACCTATCTGGGCCTGCCTGGTACTCACCTGGTCATCATCTCAGGCTAACCCCCTGTCCAGGCCCCCTAGTGACTGAAGGGTGGTTGTCTCAAGCTTGCTTTTTTTCCCCCCAGTGTTAACCTACTAATCATGATCAGAACACTGAGGATAGGCATAGCCTCTGCCACCTACTGACAGACATGTGGCACAGCAGCCACACCTACAATGCCTCTAAGGGCATTCAATGTTTTCTTAATATCAAATGACTTCCTGAACAGTTAGTTATTGACATGAAACTGAAATCAGTGTTCCATTGAATAAATGGGATGACCTTTGGTTTTGAAGGTCATCTGAGTGCTCATCTTGCTGGGACCCCCCCCATCATTTCCTTCCTCCCCCCAGTCTTTATATACACCTGCCACTGTGCTATACACCTTCTACTCTCTATGCCTAATCTAAAGTCAGCACTAGGATGTCTATCAGTCAATCTACAAGTGGCTTTTCAGATGGAACTGTAGTTGATCTACCTGAACCCACTTTGTATTTTAAATGCAAACAGTAAAGGAAGCGGTGACAGTGACAAAATAAAGCCAGGGATGGCTCTCAAAATAAAGCCAGGGATGGCTAGGGAAACAAAGAGGGCTAAGAGGGCACTAGCTCCTTTTGTTCCTTTGTAGTATAAAGGATGCTTCATTAAGTGCTGCTACTCTCACGGGGTCCCTGGTCATCTTCCTCCCACCCTTGAGCCTCCCTCTCCCTGGACACATCATTTTGACTAACATTTGCTCCCCGATTTCAACTTGGTTATAGGTCTCTTACTCAGTGTGTACAGCTAGATTTGTTTTATGGACTGCCCCAACGTCTGTTCATTTTTTTGTAATCACTACAAAGCTCTTGTAATTGCTTCACCTTCATTCTTACAGGACAATGCTTTAACTGCTTGTCTGTGAAACCAAATATAATTGAAGTGGAAGAGACGGGGAAACCATCTAGACCAGTGGTTCTCGACCTTCCTAATGCTACCACCCGATAATACATTGTGGTGACCCCCCAACCATAAAATTAATTTTATTGCTACTTCACAACTATAATTTTGCAACTGTTATGAGTCACAATGTAAATATTTGTGTTTTCTGATGGTCTTAAGTGGCCCCTGTGAAAATGTTATCTGATCTCTCTCTCTCTCTCTCTCTCTCTCTCTCTCTCTCTCTCTCTCTCTCTCTCACATACACACACACACACAGAGAGAGAGAGAGAGAGAGAGAGAGAGAGAGAGAGAGAGAGAGAGAGAGAGAGAGAGAAAGGGGGGAGGATTGTGACCCACAGGTTGAGAACCATTGACCTAGATCCTTATCACTCAAAGTGTGCAGCATGTTTTCGATATGAAGTGTCCTTGGGAAATGTTCATGTGTTGAAGGCTTTGTCACTAGATGGTGGGTGCTACTGAAAGTTGATTGGGACATGCAGATGCTGACTTCAGTGAGTTAACACAATGATGAGTTCAAACCCTGAGGAGTCATTAGGAAGTAACCCCCAGATGTAGGAGATTGCTACAGCCATGCCCTAGAAGGATTTATCTTGTCTCTTGGCTTTCCCTGCTTCCTGTCTACTGTGAGCTGAGCTGTCCTGCTCCATCACACTCTCCCACTGTGATGTCCGACTTCCCGGGACATCTCAGAAGCAATGTAGCCACATGAGCATGAACTAATCTCTCTGAAATGACAAGGCAAAATAAAGCTCTCCTCCTTGTAAGTTGTCTTTCTTGGGTATTCAATCACAGTGACATAAAGTAATGGACACAATCTAATTGGTAGTCTAGAAACACTGGAATAGCCTTACTAGCCTATAAGAAATCTGCCTCTCAAGGCTGCCCTAACCCACTACATGAAGATCCTCATTTCAACAAAATCCTAGGGTGACAAACATCCACTTGATTTTGAAAGTAGATGTTGTAGAAATACCACCTCATTTCACAGAGAATTAGCATATCTAAAGTGAGTGGTTGAGATGGACTAGACCCCACCCAAGTCCCTTGGGTTGTTAACTATGTACTACTTTAACTCTTAAATACTCTTGATCCATTTTTATGCTTAACTAGTTTATCAAGAGTTTACCTCCATGTGAATTGGTAGACACCAACACACCAACACACCAACACACACACACACACACACACACACACACACACACACACATGCCAGTATTTAGTTTTCAAGTTCATCTTGTCTCATCTACTATGACTTTGTTATTTTAAATTATGGTCTCACCGAATAGCCCAGGCTAGTCTCAAACTTGTGGTTCTCCTGTCTTGGTTTCCCAAGCACTAGGATTTAGAGGCTCTCGCTCTTCTGCCTGCTTGCCGTGTGGGACTAAGCAACTGCTAGACCCTTGGACTTCCATTCACAGCTACTACTGAACCATTGTTTGGGAATTGGACTGCAGACTGTAAGTCATCAATACATTCCTTTACTATATAGAGACTATCCATAAGTTCTGTGACTCTAGAGAACCCTGACTAATACAGAACTATGCTCAGCTCAGTCTATTAACGTACCTTCATATTTTTTCTACAGCCTTATTCCCTTTCATGTGTTGATTCAATTTTCTCACTAGGACCTCCAAGAAATGAATTCAGTAGAGCTTGTCTTTCGGGTCTTATTTTCCTCTCCCATTTCCCTTCTACAATGCCCTTGGCTAATTATTAACTAGTCTCTCTTTGCACTAACATTTTATTTAGAATAAATGACTCAAATGAAACAGATGAAATAATCTCAACTTGATTTTATTCTAGTTCTTGGCTAAAATACTGAAATTTAAATTACAATTGCTTTACAGACTGCGGAGTTTGATAGTCCATTTTAGAACCTATGGACCTCATAAGTCAGGGATACAGGAAATTATTACTTGTGACTTATTCCAATTTTGAGCACTTTTATATCATCATATCTTCCTACTTTCAAAGACATAATACACCCTGGTTTCACCTTGGAAATTTCCAAAGCACATTGAGAGGAATGAGACAAATAAAGATGTATAGAAAAAAAGAAATGTCTCTTTCAGACGCCTACCAGACTCGTTATCTCCTTGCTGCATTCTGAAGCCCACAGCCCCGTGTATCTTGGATGTTGAAGCCCACAGCCCCGTGTATCTTGGATGTTGAAGCCCACAGCCCTGTGCATCTTGGATGTTGAAGCCCACAGCCCCGTGTATCTTGGATGTTGAAGCCCACAGCCCCGTGCATCTTGGATGTTGAAGCCCACAGCCCCGTGCATCTTGGATGTTGAAGCCCACAGCCCCGTGTATCTTGGATGTTGAAACCCACAGCCCCATGCATCTTGGATGTTGAAGCCCACAGCCCCGTGTATCTTGGATGTTGAGGCCCACAGCCCTGTGCATCTTGGATGTTGAAGCCCACAGCCCCGTGCATCTTGGATGTTGAAGTCCACAGCCCTGTGTATCTTGGATGTTGTTCTTCTACCCATTGTTCCTACCTATACAGCCTCCATTAGTGTTTCCCCCCTGATTCTTTTAACCTGTAACTGAGAGAACCTGACCAAGGACCCTTAGGGTCTACAAAAGTTCTTGGGCATTTGCATTTCAGTATCCCAAAGGTAGAGAGAAAGGAGATGGACAGCTCACAATGACACTCAGGCCACCTGATAAAGCACACACATCAGCAGGTGACTATGAGGCCCCTCTCTGAAAGGCATGGCTCTGACTCATGTGTTTTCAACAAAAAGGGGAAGAGAATCTGCCCCTGGTTAGCAAGTGTCCCTTGTGTTCCTGTTCTCACACACTGTCATTTCCAGTTTAAGATTATCCCATAACTTTGTGAGCAGCTACATTTGGATGTTTCTGAAACAAACAAGCAAAAACCCTAATTTTTTTTCCCACTACGTCCCCCTCCATCTTTGTTTGCTTTGAGAAATTTTCATGATCAGGAAAAGCTAAGAAATATGCAAGATGTCAGAAAATTCTTGAAACTAGCTTCTAGAGACAAATTTCTCCTTGTCCTAATAAACAGGAAAGTAGAAAATTGCTTTCTAATGTAACCTGAAGTCATTTACAAACAGAAGGCCCCTTTCCCATATATTTCCCGCTTCTTTATCTGAAATTCTGATACTAATTTACTGGTAGAAGTTTCCTCTGCTTTCTTGTTGCAGGGAGAATGGGAGGGGTCATGAGACAAGGCACATGAATCCATGTATTCTACTTGGCCCCAAACTATGCTTACTTTCAATTTTTCATGTGTTTAGAAGGTTAGAGAGGGTCCTAGTTGTCCGTTGCAAGCTTGGGGGCTGTATGTAGTAAAGGGAAGCACAGAGATAGGACCATCTTCAGACCAGAAAAGATTCTATCCCTGAGCAAGACTCTCTGAAGTCCAAGAAGAAGCCAAGTTCACAGTGACAGCTTCATCTCACTGTCTCCTGACGATCCAAAACTTCCCTTCTGTTGATGGGGGATCACTTGCATTCAGCAGCCATAGGTAATAAGAAAGGGAGAATGAGTAATGTATGGAGACAGAAGACAACCAGAAACAACATCCATGGTGGCCTGAAAAGAAATAGCGCAATTTGTTTATACACGTTTGACAAATAACCCCAGAATCACAAATTNCTTGTACAGTCTCCTCCATGTGAAGAAATCTGTCTAGGCTCCCATGGCAGTGTCAACACAAAAACACAACTTTCACCTCAAAGAGGATAAAAGATGGTTTAGTCTTAAGCCAGCTATGATCATCGCCTGGAAAGACAGATTTGGGTTATCTTGCAGTTCATGTTCCAACTTATTAACAGTTTCATCATGTTTCTACCATAACAGAGCAACAACAGAAAACTTCACACCTTTCGAATCATTTGATGGAAACATCAGAGAAGTGGGTTCCAGAAGACCAGGGAAAACTCAGCTGCAGACTGGGATGCTACGTGATCTGACTTGATTTGTAGCCATTTGGTTGGCAGGGGCTATGTTTGTGTGTTTCAAAGGATCTGCCCAGCAGTCATGAAGATGTTAGTGTACACACAGAGAAGGACAATCACCAGCTGTTAAGGGAACCAAAGGTGACCCAAGATAATGTGGGTCTTGACAGGCAACACTGCAAACGCTCCACTATCATCAATGCTGTGATCAGTTAACCAGCCTTGCAGAAGGTTCAGTGTGAGGTGAGGTTCCCACCAGGGACTTTCATTCACACCAGAAGTGACAAAAAACAAGTTGCAAATGATGACAGGATGGGAAATACAGCATCAGAGCTTTGTAGGCATAAGACAGGGGCCCCCCTTCACATGTTAAGGAGGCCTGATCTACAGACAAATACAGAATCTAGAGTTCCCCTGAGAAAATGTTTAATTTATCCATTCACTCATTTAATGGATGTTAAAAAGAGGCTAGAGATGTTTCGGTGGTTAGGAGCTACTTTATTGCTCTTGCAGAAGACCTGAGATCTGTTTTCTTATCGGACAGCTCAGAATCCTTTGAAACATCAGCTCCAGATGAACCAACTAGTTCTGCTGGCCTTCTCAGGCACCTGCACTCAAGGACACACACACACACACACACACACACACACACACACACTTAGAAAATACATCTCTACTATGACTTAACAAGTGACAGTCAAATAGTAGTAAGAGATCCCTCAAAAGATAGAGAATTGTGATAGAATTAAGAAACAGCATCCAACTTGGAGAATTAGATAGAGCAAACATTGTGTGTATGTGTGGTTGTGTGTTGATAAACAAGTTAGATGGTAGGCATAGAAAAAGAAACTGACTTTTTTGCTGAAGAATAAACTGGGAGACAAGATTACAGCAGATGAACACAGATAAGCAATCAGGGTATATTCCTTCATCATATGTTGCTGTACTGAATGGCACAGAGCAAATCATTTATAAAGAATAGAGGTTTAATTAGTTCGTGGCTCTGCCCTTGGTCTCAGCTGAATGGCCAATAACATGCTGAAGGTTGAGAATTTCACTTGCATGGTGCTAGAATTTGTTTAGCATCTGGCTAAAGCTTTCTTGCTATACTCCAACTCAGCAGAAGGCATTGCATCGTGAAACAGAAAGAAAGTAAGCCACAGAGAAGTCATTTTTATGGGAGAGCCACTCCTACAGTAACTCATTAATCCACTAATTAATCAATTTGGGAAAACAAATGACTTTTGGTTCAATGAATTCCCAACGGTCCCACCTCCAAATACAAGCAATGTAAATTTGAGGATTAAACTTCCAACATATGAACTCTGTGAGGGAAATATTCAAACTAGAGGAAAAGGGTTCTTGCTGCTGAAAAAGTCTTATGCCATATTAATATACACTCATTCACTCTGTAAAGAAACCTAGGAAGCCATTGACATAATTCAGCCAAAGATATGTCATTATCAAATTTTCTTGTGAAGATGAAGCACTCTACACTTTGTGTGGAGCAGGCATTGGAGACATTTGAAATTGGAGATAGAAAAAGTGACAATGATGTCATCATGTGGTTAAGAGACAGGTAAGGAGACCCACACTGATCGGGCAGCTAGGAATGAGGAGCTGAGAGTAGAATTCAGAACAATGTACGAGGAAAAGCCAATCACATGTGGTAGTGAACTGAATGAGAAGATAGGAAGAAAATTAACATTCACAATGGCCTTCAAGCACCCAAGTGCTTTCTTAAGTGATTAGTAGGTGACAGGGCTACAAATAGAACTGAAGAATTATAAGGAAGAAGGTTTAGTGAATGGATCTGGAAGTCTTGCTATGTTTGAGGAAACTGAGTGGCTTCCTGGTTTAAAGTTTTTGCACAGTCATTGCACAGAGCTTCTCCAAGTTAGGCCAAAGGCCTAGAATTTGGACACCATAATCAGCAAGCCAGGGACAATTGAAGCTAGTGAAGTGAATACTCAGAATGAGAAGCCAATCAAGCTTCCAGGTGTAACCTTGAACAACCCCAAAATTTAAGAGACAAGAGAAGCAGGCAGGATGTCCATCTGCAACAGACTTAAAGAAGAATTACAAAGATGAGGATAACGGAGAATGTGGAGAACAGGGATGCCGCCTGAAAGTTTGCTTATTGGAGATATCAGATGACTTGCATCATATGGAGCAGAGGTACAGTGACGTAAGATTTTTTTTTAAAGATTTATTATTATACAGAAGTACACTGTAGCTATCTTCAGACATGCCAGAAGAGGGCGTCAGATCTCATTATGGGTGGTTGTGAGCCACCATGTGGTTGCTGGGATTTGAACTCAGGACCTTCAAGAAGAGTAGTCAGTGTTCTTACCTGATGAGCCATCTTGCCAGCCCCGTGACATAAGATTGACACATCCTGATTGACATAGCGGTGAAGAAAGTACTGACCAGAGAAACTGAATAGAGTGACTTAAAAAGAAAAAGCAAAATGAAGTAGAATCAGAAAGTAGGTCTGCTTGAAAAGTTTACTCAAGGAATGGAGAAAAAAAATGTTGAAATGTGTAGAAATTTTAAGCGCAAGGAAAGCTTTCAGGACTGAAGGCAAGTGGAGTAGGTTTGAAGACTTAGAGGAGAGGTAGAAAACACAGGATGGGGAGGAGTGGATATGCAACAAGCTCCAGGGAAGTAAGAAGCAGTAAGATCCAGAGTCCAGAGCAAAGGAATCCCTCAAGGTCTAAAGGAAAACTGAAAGCAATATTTAGAATGCTTTCACCATGAGCAACATAAAGTATAACACAAAGGAGTTAAACAATAAGGAGACTAAGTCATCATCTAAGACAAACAGCGATTGGAGATGGGGACTGGGTAAGCCAGTGGCTTACCTACAACTCTAAGACTCAGGTTCACTTGGTAATGCCTGGTGTCCTCAACAAATATCTACTCCCACCATGATGAGAAGAAGTGTTTTGGCAAGGAAAACACTTTCCCTAGATTTTTTTTAATAGAAACTGACTAGATGGTTGTCATGGTTTGTATATGCTCAGCCTACAGAGAGGCACTATTAGAAGTTGTGACCCTGTTGGAGTAGGTGTGTCACTGAAGGGGTGGGCTTTAAGACCCTCTTCCTAGCTGCCTGGAAGTCAGTATTCTGCTAGCAGCCTGCAGATGAAGATGTAGAACTCTCAGTTCCTCCTGCACTGTGCCTGCCTGGATGTTTCCATGTTCCCACCTTGATGATTATGGACTGGACCTCTGAACCTGTAAGCCGGCTCCAATTAAATGTTGTCCTTATACTAGTTGCCTTGGTCATGGTATCTGTTCACAGTAGTAAAACTCTAACACAATGGTGGAGATTTTTTTTCATAAGCTTAAGCCAAGTCCTGAGAAGGAAACTGAGCAGCTACAAGTGAGTTGGAAAAGATTGTGATATATACTTGAGTAGGCAAGAGTCTGCAAGGTTTCAAATCAGAGTCCTTTTACATGAAGACTAGAATAATGGTGGCTATGGCTGTCAAGTAAGCAACTAAAAGTGATAGCCCTAGCTATTTATAATTTATGAACAGGAAAAGGAAATATGCTTAGTTTTCTTCATTACATCTTTTTTTTTTTTTTTTTTTTTTTTTTTGGTTTTTTTGAGACAGGGTTTCTCTGTGTAGCTCTGGCTGTCCTGGAACTCATTCTGTAGACCAGGCTGGCCTCGAACTCAG
>NC_034594.1:132876559-132885557 GCF_900095145.1 Mus pahari
AAGGAAAGGAAAGGAAAGGAAAGGAAAGGAAAGGAAAGGAAAGGAAAGGAAAGGAAAGGAAAGGAAAGGAAAGGAAAGGAAAGGAAAGGAAAGGAAAGACCTGTCAGAGAGGGTCATAATGGCACATGCACTTGGGAGACATAGCAAAAGGAGTATATGTTTGAGGCCCTAAGAGACCTCTAAAAATACTGACTAGCAAAGAGAACAAACTAAAATAGGGAAGCATAAACTTCTCCACATGCCTATTTCTCTAGTGCATTCTTATATTCAGGTAAGGGAACAAAGACGATTAAGAAGAACAGTACCTAAGAGGGTTCTTACCACATGGTGAGACAGATTCATAAGAGACTGGGAGACATTTATAAAGAGTGGTCCATATCTCTGCATAACCCTTTGGCTCTGTACTAAAGAGACATAGAGATGCTGATAAAGCTTGAGAAAATTGAATGATTAAGAATCAGAAAAGTAAGTGAGGTCAAAGTGTTGAGAGAAATGTGACATAAGGACAGAAAGCTGTGATCAGAGAATAGGACACTGGAGTGATATCCAACCAGGGGCTGAATAAGAGGACACTGCCGAGGAATTTGAGTACTACAGTGTTGGGTTGGTTTTCTGACAAACACTAAGACATCTTAATATTGTGTCTGAAATAACAGAAGATGGTGATTGACATGGGTGGCCTCAAAATCAACAAGGAAGGGAGGGGAACAACCAGGAAATGAGCAGATGCCAATGACCAGGAGGAAAACACACAGGGAAGTGGAACACCTGGCTGGGAGGGACAAAGAGCTTTGCCATGAGGGGTGTTGAGGGTCTGAAAGTGGAGTCAGGACAGTAGCAATGGTGCTCCTGGACAGATGTCACACAGAGTGTGGAAGAATGGCCAGCAATGTGGTGAGGACAGCACAGGAGGGGGAGAATTTCGGGTCTCAGTTAAGAAAAAGGAATTGAGAGCTTTCTGTTCTCTGAGGACACGGATGACTGGGTGTTACCAACTAACTTACCAACACCCCCAAGGGATTCTCAACACATTTGACAATGACAGATGGTAGCCTGTCTCAAACTCAGAGCTTGTTGCTATACTTATAAGTCTTCCATCTACCAAGGGGGGGGGGGGAGTTTCAAAGTGACCATGACTTTCTACACCTGATAAAACATTAACAATGTCATTACTAATGCAAGGAAAGCTTCTTATGCCAGAGCAAATAAAAATAAAGGTGTGAGCTGAGATATGAGACAATGTGGCTCTGAGCAGGAATTTATGTTTCTGCTCAGCTGGCTCCTGCTCACCCGTACCTGGCTGTCTCTCATTTGCATTTCTGCTTTCTTTTCTCATTATGGTCACTATTTACTTGAGAGATGATAGGACCTCAGCTGAGGATGGAGAACAATTAGCATATAAACAGGTTTTTAAAAGAACTGGAACAGAAAAAGACTTTACAGGCTGCTGATGCCTAGAGACATGACCCCAAAATAATCAAGGCAAAGGACATTTGGGCAATCTTTAGCCAGCCCTAAAATTATCCCTGGTTTGCTTTTACTGACCTAAGGTGGGTCATCATTTAATTTGGCTCCAAGCTGCCTCCAGGTTGACTTTAACATTCTAAACAAACGCTTAGTACCAAATACTCCATACTAGAAGAAAATGTGTGCTGGGAGTAAAGGCCTTAAGTAGCTTGGTGAGTCTGAGCTCCAAAGCTGGTTACCATGCTAGGCTTAACTTCCCTTGACAAGTACATGAACTCCAAGTAATGACAGTAGACAGTAACATTTATGGAGATCTGTAGATGAGTTGATGTTTTTAGTCATATCTCCAGAAAAAAAAAACCCAATTCTACAAACCTCCCAGGGTCAGCTTCACCCAAAAAAATAATTGGAGTCTCTACCTAACATACTCAATTAAAATGGGGTTTGTTTTAGATTTTTAAATTTTATTTTATTTGCACGAGTGTGCTGCTGTCATGTATACATGTATACCACTTGCATGCCTAGTGCTTTCTGAAGTCTGAAAAGGGTGTTGGATCTCCTGGAACTGAATAGCAGATGGTCTGAGCCATCTAGATTGTGTTGAGAAATGTATTTAGACCCTCTGCAAGAGCAATGAGTACTCTTAACCTCTGAGCCATCCCTCCAACCTCCCTAACAAGTTGTGTGTTCTAAGGTAGGTTCAAATGTTCTTCAACTCCCAGGGAGGGGGGGGTCCTCTCACGTCTTAGCTCCTGTCTCCATCTTCTTCCTGAGGTGCCATCTTTGCTCCCCCACTAACGGTTAAACATGGCGCTTTCTCATTAGGCCTCCGTGTAACACCAACATCACGCCTCTTCTTAAAGGTCCACTGACAGCAGCGGAGGGAGCTGACTGACATTTACTGTCCCATAAAGCATATCTGGTCCTCCTCTTCCAGGTAATGGCTCACACGGATGGATCCCCGGTATTGCAGCTTTCACACGGTATAGTTTCTTTCCGGCTGTTTTCTCTGAGCTCTGGACCTAAGGCAAATGGTTTTTTATTGCCTCATTATGCAGGACACTTGGGGGTGTCTTTGTCTCACACTGTCTCTCCTGGGTTTTACCTGCAACAGACATTAAAGTCCCATTTAAAGGCTTGTGTGGATTCTACCCTAAACCATATGAATCATGTTATGAAGTGGTGTTGACGAGGTGGTTTTTCCAGCACCTTTCCCAGATCACATTTCTCTCAAGCTATTCCTCTCCACTGTAAGTGTGCAGGGAAGGAGTCAAAACTTACTCTCCCCCTGTCCCTGGCACGTGTCATATGAGCTGGGATTTAATTCTCTGCTTACATGGGAGTCAATTTAAACTCTCATGGTGACATTGTGCGGTGTATATTATTGTCACCATTTTACAGGTAGAGAAGGCTAGCCTGAGGCACTGAGGTCATTTGCCCAGTATCACCAAGAAAATGAGTTGTAGTGTCAAGATTAGAACTCAGGACTTGAGCTAATGGAGTCCCCCAGAAGCCTGCTTCCACACAGAAAGTCCAGCTGCCTTGAGGCTACCATGCTGTGAGAAAGTATGGCCAGTTCTAAGGAACTGGGAATGAGAGAGAGAGAGAGAGAGAGAGAGAGAGAGAGAGAGACAGAGACAGAGACAGAGAGACAGAGAGAGAGACAGAGAGAGACAGAGAGACAGAGAGACAGAGACAGAGAGAGAGAGACAGATTGTATGTGTGTGTGTGTGTGTGTGTGTGTGTGCGCGCGCGCGCGCGCACTTATGCCTAATGTCTTCTATAAAGTCAATTCTAGAAACTTCATAATAGCCAAGAAGTACACAGTAGTGGAAAGAACCAACTCTATAGGACAAAAAGCAATTTTACTTCTTGTGTTCCATTTCCATGAATTTGGGAGACAACCTCATTCATTCATTCATTCATTCATTCATTTATTCATTCATGAATGCATACAAAATATACTTGCTGCATTCACAGACACCATTATAGGTCCAGTGGATTCTGCCACAGGAAAGGAAGACACATCCCCGCTGGCATGATGATGTTAGGACAAGAAAGAGCATGCAAAGAAACAATTCAACAAAAAATAAACATTAGAGTCAGGAGTGATGACACGTTTCTATAATCCTTGGAAAATAGTGGCAGAAGACTTGGGAGTTCAAAGCCAGCCTCACTGGATAGTCAGATTGTCTCCAAAAATAATGTATAAAATGTCAGCTGTAAATAGAAGGAATTAGTAAGATTCAGGGATAAAATATGATGGGGAGGGGAAGGCAGCAAGCAGTGTATATTTCTTGCATTCATCCCAAAAATTGTGGCTTTTGGAAGAAGGAATCAGATGAATTGGTAAAGAAATGGAGGAGAGACATTCTAGATGGGGGGAGAGCATGTAAAAAGATCCTGAGGGAGCAGCAGGCATTTGAGGAGGACCAAGAGTGGTGGTGTAGCTAGAGTGGAGAGGAGAAGAAAAGGGAGATTAGAGACATGCCCAGGAGTCAAGGTGGGGGGCCTCAACTCCACAGAAGGGAAGGAACATGGACTTCATTGCAGTGTGCTGTTCAAAGGTATTGAAATGCTGTGAGTGATGGGCTCTGGATGCTGGTCGAGGATGAAACTCTCTAGAGGAAAAGATAGCTGAGGTGATTGTAGATGTCTGGATGAGTAATGCTGATGACCTGGGCCTGCGAGGTGAGAAGTGATGAGCTGAATGATGTGGTTGAAATGAAAATATCCCAACGGCATACACAAAGTCATTATTCAGATGCAGTCCTTCGCTCTGGGATTTGGAAGCACTTCACTTTATAAACAGATGATTCAAAGAACTAAGCTGGGGTCTTCATCAATGCCCCGAGAGGCAATACTTGACCTTTTAAATCTGCCTCCCATTTCTCCACCTAGGTTGGCGTACCCAGTAACTTTAGTTATCCATACAGCTCTCTGCAGGGTTTGTCCTTCTCACCATCTTGCAGACGATCCTGGTTTTCTGACCTGTTCCTTGAGGAGCAATGAAGTCAAGTCTTCTGTAACGGGGCATGTAGCACTTACTCTGAGATCTGCTTTCTAAGGATCAGAAGGTAGAACCAATTCACGGAAGGAAACCAGAATCTCCTAGGGAGGAAGAACATAAACTTCTATATGTATTCTCCCAATACAGAAATTAAGGAATGTGTATTGGTGATCTGAATGAGAGTGCTCCCCATAATCTCCTATGTTTGAATGCGTAGTCCTCAATTATTGGAACTATTTGAGAATGATTAGGAGACATATCATAGAGTGGGCTTTGAGACTTAAGAAAGCCCATATTAGTTCTCTGCCTTGTGCTTGTGAATGTAGATGTCAGCTACCAGTCCAACACTATGCCTGCCTGCTGCCATGCTCCCACTAGGAAGACCATAGATTCTAACCCTCTGGAACTATTTGTTCCAAGTTAAATGATTCCTTTCATAATTTGCTGTCTTAGTCAGGGTTTCTATGCATGCACCAACATCATGACCAAGAAGCAAGTTGTAAAGGAGAGGATCTATTCAGTTTATACTTCAACATTCATGCTCATCACCAAAGGAAATCAGGACTGAAACTCAAGCAGGTCAGGAAGCAAGAGCTGATGCAGAGGCCATGGAGGGATGTTACTTACTGGCTTGATTCCCCTGGCTTGCTCAGCTTGCTTTCTTATAGATCCCAAAACACCAGCCCAGGGATGGCACAATCACTCACCATGGACCTTCCCACCCTTAATTACTAATTGAGAAAGTGTCTTACAGCTAGATCTCACGGAGGCATTTGCTCAAGGGAAGCTCCTTTCTCTTTGATAACTCCAGCTTATGTCAAGTTGACACAAAACCAGCCAGTACAATTGACCCCTAGTCAACTTGACACACAAACACATCACTATTAAGCTTCAATCAACCCTTACTTTCTTACTCATCCCCAAGATCTAAATAACTTTAAAAGTCCCACTATCTTTACAAATTCTTATATATTAAAATTTCAATTCCTTTTAAATATCTAGTATCTTTTGAAATTCAGTCTTTTTACAATTCAAAGTCTCTTAACTGTGAGCTCCACTAAAATACTTTCTTCTCTTAAAAGGGAAAAATATCAGGACACAGTCACAATCAAAAGCAAAAGCAAACACTAACTGTCCAATGTCTTGGATCCATTCACAATCTTCTGGGGTCCTTCAAGGGTTGGGGTCACTTCTCCCGCTCTAAGCTCAGGTTCATCTACTTCACTGCTGTGGCTGTTCTTGATGATCATCCCATAGCACTGGCATCTATGGTACACTGGAATCTTCCCCTGCAACTAGGCTTTACCAATATCCCCTCTTTGTAGTGCCAGGCCTCAAATCCTTTGAATGACCCCTTTAGTACTGGGCCATCAACTGCAACTGAGGCTGCACCTTCACCAGTGACCTTTCATGGCCTCTCACAGTGCCAAGCCTCAGCTGCTCTCTATGACCCCTTCATGCCTTCAAAAGCAATACCACCAGGGTGACTCTTACACATTACCAAGTCCACCCACAGCACAAGGTACAGTCTTGGCTATCTCTGGAACATGGCTTCTTTGTGCTCTCAGAAAACACTTCCCAGAAGATTTCACCTCAATGATGCTGGTCTCTTCTTAATCACAGCTAATTTCTTAGCTCCAGCTAACTGTTATCAATAATCCCAATAATGCAATGGTTTCACTTTAGTAGTTCTGGTATCTTGTTAATCACAGCTGATTCTTCAGCCCCAGCTAACCAAAACCACAGAATCGTCACAATCAAAACAGCACTGGCCCGATAAGTCTTTAATCTTCCCTCTGAAATTTCACAAGCCAGGCCTCCATCATTTGCACTGTTCTCAACATTATCTTCCAATGTTCTATAGAACATCCCACAGAGCTCTTAACACCGAATGGCTCTTCTGGCCCAAAAGTTCCAAAGTCCTTCCGATAGTCCTCCCCAAAACATGGTCAGGTTGTCACAGGAATACCCACTATGCTGGTACCAATTTGTCTTAGAGTTTCTACTCTTGTGCAAACATTGTGACCAAAACACAAGTTGGAGAGGAGAGGATTTATTCAGTTTACACTTCCACATTGCTATTCATCAACAAAGGACTGGAACTCAAGCAGGTCAGAAAGCAGGAGCTGATGCAGAGGCCATGGAGGGATGTTATATACTGACTTGCTTCCCTGGCTTGCTCAGTTTGCTTTCTTATAGAACCCAGGACTACCAGCCCAAGGATGGCACCACCCACAATAGGCTCTCCCAGCCTTGATCACTAACTGAGAAAATCCCTTATAGCTGGATCTCATGGAGGCATTTCCTCAAGGGAGGTTCCTTTCTCTTGTGTTAAGTTGACACACAAAACCAGACAGTACAGTTGCCTTGGTGTAGCGTTTTGTCACAGCAATCAATAAGTAACTAAGTAATTGATGCAATGACCAATGACCTTCCAAAAAAAATGAAAGGCAGGAAAGATACAGTTCATACTGGTGGGATAGGTATGCCAGTGGGACCAGCTCTTGTCAGTGGCAGCAGGGACTTACTCACTTACATCTTGATGGATCAACAATCAAAGAAGAAAAATGTGGATATTCATCTGTCATTTCCACCTCCCAGCCACACCGTCAAGACTAGGATTACAGCATAGGAGATTGGCACCATCCACTTGAAGGACATGTTTTCCTCCTGTTAAATCCTCTCTGGAAACAGCTCTCAGACATGCTCAAAGGTGCAGTTCCTTAATGTTATAGGAGTTGATGAAATGAAAAAGATCATACTCTGTTGCCATAGAATATTCCAGAGTCACCTGGGTCTTCACTGGAGTATGAGATGTACACAGCTAGACCATGAGACAGCTCATGGATAAAGCAGCAATGGCCTCACAGTGTGCCACAAGGACTGTAACAGTGTTCTCGAAACAATGCTTGAGAGCGAGCGTGTGAAGAGAGGGGTCTGTCCCCTTGGAGCCCAAGCCTGCTGGTTTTTAAGGGAAGTGAAGACAGTCGTCTAGATCTGAGAAGTGACACCATGAGGCCACCAGAGAAACAAGTACCTAGATTGTACAGACCCCTCCTGTCATCTGCTATGTTAGAGATAGATCGGACTCCCTTTGGACTTTGTCACTTGCTATGTTAGAAATAGGTCTGACCCCCTATTGGTCCTGGACTGGTGGAAGATGTAGGGCTTGGGGAAAATTCTGAACATCTAAAAATTAACACAAACAGGAACCGTAATGACCTAATGAAGTACAAAGGACCATGTGTTTGGCATTTGCTGAGGGATGGTATGAGGTCTAGAGTGGAACTTTCATGTGTACACCTTTCACATACATGCAAAGAACAGTCTGCCTTCCAATCTCAAAAATATGCCACAGTCTGTCTTTACTGGTAGGATAACTATTTTTATTTATCTATCCATAATGTGTGGATTTTTAAGTACTCCATAGTTTTTACATGGAGTTCCCTTTTCAAAAAGGAAGAGGTTTATCAAATATATACATATCCCATACTCATCACTCTAACAAGTGCCCCTGTTGGTAGTCCTAGAAACCTACATCCCATGATAAACTCTTCATAAATCCTCTTGTGACTCCTGTGATATCAGTAGGAGACAGGAATCATGGGTTAGGCAGCAGATAAAGTCTGCACTACCTCCACCGTGAATCCTTAACTTCATGTCCCCCTCAGCTGTGCAGGATCTCCCTGTCCTCCCCAACCTCAGGACTACACAGAGTTCCCTTTGCAAGTAGCCAGCACTGATGATGCTCACCCACATCTTACTTGTAGCTCAGGTTCCCACATGGGTTCTCTAGACTCACGTGTCCTTTGCAGTTTTGCTTCTATACCAGGCAGAACCGCATAGCAACTGACAGTCCCTCTCTCCTGCTGTTGGCATAACACAGCCTACACTCTGGGGATCACTTCTTTGTCACAGGCCTTTAAATACCATCCTCGAATGGCAGGGCTGAATCTCCCAGTACATAGAAATGAAAGTTTTGACTCCCAGCTTTCAACAAATGAGAGGTGAGCAAAAGATAGACGAGCGTCTGACACAGCAGAGAAGTTACGATTGCCATTGAGGAGTGTGAGTAAATGCACAATCGACTTCTCCTTTCCCAGCCAAAATGACTTCTGCTACCTTGAATCAGGTTCTGCGTCTCCTAAGTGAATCCTCTCCCATTCATTTCCAACTCCTCTGCAACGGTTCAGTCCTCATCCAGCGATAAGCAAGACTCTTTCACAAGCCTCTGACTACCTTCCTGTCTATTCTTCATGCATCGCCAGAAGGATTCTTCAAACTCCCTTACTTCCTTAAAAGCAGTCAGACATCCACCATTATCTCCTGTGTGAAGTCCTGGCACTGGATGCCTCTCCCAAGGTAATCATAATCTATCTTGCTCAATTGATCTGTCTCTTTTTTTTTCTTTATTTCCTCCAAGCTCCCCAGAAAGCACCTACAGGTATCTGCTATCCCAAACTCTCTCTCTCTCTCTCTCTCTCTCTCAATCTCTCTCTCTCTCTCTCTCTCTCTCTCTCT
>NC_034594.1:132886143-132914153 GCF_900095145.1 Mus pahari
TCTTCTTCTTCTTCTTCTTCCTCTCTCTCTCTCTCTCTCTCTCTCTCTCTCTCTCTCTCTCTCTCTCTCTCTCTCCTTCCCTCCACACATACATACATATTCTTGTGCAGCATTCCCCACATCTACAGGGAATAGTTTCCTAGCCCCCCAGTGATGCCTGAAACTGCTACAGTACTGAAGCCTACATATACTATTTCTCATATTCATAAATATCCACAATAAAGTTACATTGACAAATCAGGCATAGTAAGAGGGTAACAACAATAACTTAGTGAAGCAGAGAACTATGTTGAAATATAAGTTATTTATAATTGATGAATTGTCTATTTCAGGAATTTTCCTTTGAACATTTCCATGTATCAGTTGGCTGTGGATAACTGAAGCTCTGGAGGGTAAATCTGTAGCCTAGGGGAGCTTCTATACACCTTAGATAGCTCTTGGGTGCCCACAAGTATGAATGACTGTTACAGATCTAGTCCTCAGTGTAGCATTGCTAAGGTGGAGAGTCTCTAAGAAATATGTCTGATGAATTAGGTCTTACAGTCATTGAGCTCATGCCCTCAAAAGGAATTATGAGACCTTAATGGTTTGAAGGAGAAAGGCCCCAAAGGCTCGCATGTTTGAATGCTTGTTCTGCAGTTGGTAGAATGGTTTGGGGAGAATTAGGTGATATGGTCTTATTGGGGGAGATACTTGCAGTGGGCTTTGAAGTCTCAACAGCCCAAGGCATTCCAAGTTGTTGCTCTCTCTCCCTCTCCCTACTCCCCTCTCCACTCTCTGCTTTGGCCTTGAGGATCAAACATAGATTCTCAGCTACCACGCCACCACCAGGCCTGCCTGCCTGCTACCATGCCCCTGCCTGCTGCCATGCTCCTTGCCATAATGGTCATAGACTCTAACCCCTGGAACTGTGAGCCCTCAAATTAAATTATATCTCTCATAATTTACCTTGGTTGTGGTGGCTCATCACAGAAATGAAAAATTAACTGAGAGAGATGTGAGTCTTTCTCTGACTTCCTGTTCACAGCATGATGTGAGTTCTCACTTGCAGACATCCCCCTCCCCCACTCTAGTCCACCATGAGGAGATGTGGCTAAGAGGGAGCCCTTGCCACAATCTCTCTGATACCGTTTGAAATTTCAAGCCACAAATTCTGAGCCAACTAAGTCTCTTTTCTTTAAAAAGTAAAATAAAGTAAAAACTAACCTGTCTCAAGTATTTTGTTTCAGAAATGAAAGATTGCCCCCTTGAAACCTCTCCTGGCTGCTAACAGTCACCCACTCCTGGCTGCTATCAGTCACCCGGGGTTTTGCTTCTTCTCTTTGCTTTTTTTTCTTTTGCATTTTTATACTCTGTTTTATTTGGAAAAATTTTCAGCCATGCTATCTGGAGGTAGGCCGGCAGGCTTACCCAATTCTGTGCTCATAAAATAGGGCCGTTTATCTCACACTATAAGCTGTGTCTCCGACTTTGTACCACAAAATAACAAAGGTGATTTTCTTCTCCATATTTACTGCCCTGTTTCCTATTCAGGACCATTGGTAGGGAAAAGCCCCTGGCCACGTATGCATCTTGACTTCCTAGTTTCAGAAGCATATCGAACGAATGGCCCACAGTGGACCTTTAAGTCCCTAAACCTGGATGACAGAGCTGAAGTGGCCTTGAAGTCAGCAAGTCTAATCCCTCTTGGTGCTGAAAAGCATCGCTGTGCTTGTTTCTAGTTTGTGAGAGGTTATGAGGAGCAAATAACAACATGTTTAGCCAATCCTATAAAGTCGATCGCAGCATACAAAGGAGAAGTGAGACCACTGTAGCTGATATGAAGCATGTGGTGGGAGGGTCCCAGAAGCCCAGCTGACCAAAGTCCACCAAGTGGAGCAATTAGAGTCCTCAGGGCTTGTCCGATATGTGCCCCCCAACACCAGGATCGGCACTACTTGCTCCTCCCAGTGCCATCCACCACCACCCCAATGAAGCACTTAGGTGTCTGTGACAAAATATGGAGAATGGCTCCTTCCCTACAAGGTATTATGAGGTGTTCCTAGACTGTCACGTACCTCATGTCCTGTGGCATTTACTTGCATTTTTGATGTTTCTCCTCTCCTGGGGTACCAGGCCAGAAGAAGGGCAAACCTATATTACAGACACTGGGCTAGTACTCTTTCACTCCAAAGTCTTGGCCTGGTTCCTAGACCAAGATGGTGGTATTTGCTTCCCACTCCTTTAGGAGGTGTCTTCTAGGGCTCCTAGTCCCTGTTAACTTATGGAACCAATTTGCAGAAGGTGCCCAGAAGTGTCCAAATTGAATCACACCTTAGCTTGAAAACTATGATTGGCATGGTCAGGTCTCAAGTCCTCATGAGACAGCTACACAGGATTTTGCAACAAAGAGGGCCTCACAGTCTCAGACCTGTTTCCCTATCAACCCATTTCCAAATAGACCTTGGGGCACCTTCCTTCCTACACCATCTCACTCTGTGATTCCGAGAAGAGGACATACAATGAGGAGGGTTTTCAAAATGTGGAAGAAGAAACAAGCAAGAGTAACATTAGTTTCCCTCCATGGCTCAAGCAGACGATGTGCCTTATGTTTTGCTAATTCTAAGACAATGGTGGGAGCTTTATGTTTTCAGTGTGTGTGTGTATATGTGTATGTGTGTGTGTGTGTGTGTGTGTGAGAGAGAGAGAGAGAGAGAGAGAGAGAGAGACAAGAGAGAGAGACAAGAGACAGAGACAGACACACAGAGACAGAAAAAGACTGCATGCATGTGTGTGTATATATATTTGTGTGTATTTGTGTGTGTGTGTGTGTGTGTGTGTGTGTGTGCATGTGTGCATGTGTTTGCACTCACCTCCTTTGGGAAAATGAACACTACTCCATCACAGAGCAATCCCATGCACAAGTAGTTAGAATTTCTATGGTTATGACCAGAAGATTGGAGAGCGAGGGAGAAGGCTGGTGCATTTGCACCTATTCCTCCAAAAACTGCTCCTAGATAGCAGCATCAACCTGTACGTAGCTCATGGCTGCCGTCTGTGAGACATCCTCTTCATGAAAGGCCTGACTGTCTACTAGCTTGAACCAACTGGTTTCCTTCTCCCCAGGGAGTGCAAGAAAAGAGGAAGACTGAGAAATGGGCTCACAGAGCAAAAAAAAAAAAAAAAAAAAAAAAAAAAAAAAAAAAAAAAAAAAACCGGTCAAGTGCTGTGGCCCAGATATCAGGAACCTCGCTTCAAGCATTGTTAGTATTGAGGTCACAGCCGCAGGGCTATCAGATTGGCACTGATAATCCCTCATCAGACCCACGGAGTCCTCTGACACCTTAGCTTCATCCAGATGCTGGGCTGTATCTGCCAAGTGCCTTGGTTGCAAACTCTTAAAAAGCAGTACAATTCAATACACCTTTATACACTTTTTAAAAATCTGACCATGAGTCTCCTCTCTCCAGACACCACTGCACATCTTTCCATTGGGCTCTGGAGTTGCTTCTGCTAGGGCTTCCTCTTGCCTGTACCTGCTTTCTGTACTATGCCCTCCACAGGTCCTCTTGATTCTAGCCTTTCTGAAACAACTTGTTACATTACAGGGGGATGAGAACCCCAGTTGGCTGGATCTTAGGGCTCTGTCTTCCTCGGTGCCCCGTTCTCTCCTAAAATCTTGGTGAATCTCCCAAGACATTATCAAGGAGAGAAGCTCTTTGGAGGAGTGAGTAAAAGGTAGCTCTCCTCTATCCTGTTGCATCAGTTTCCCCTCAAAGGTCTGACCGTCTTTCTTTCCACCCCAGGATGCTTAGCATAGTATCTGAGATGGACCTACAGTGATGACCCCAGGCTGGAAGATAATAATCCTAACGATATGCTATATATAACAATGCAACATCTTAAGAATTTTAAATTAGTTGCCACATTGAGCAATGTTTTTAAAAAATATATACTTTTGCATTTTTATTTTGAATTGGCTCCTATTTTGTTGTTATTGTCATTGTTGTTTTTCTCTGTGGTTATTGTTGTTGTTGTTGTTTTGCTTTTTTCTGTAGACAGAGTCTCTCCATCTAGCCCTGGCTATCCTAGAATTTGCTATATAGACTAGGCTGACCCCAAACTTATAGAGATCCACCTGCTTCAATCTCCTGGGTGCTAGGATTAAAGAGATGCACCATCATGCATGTCTTAGATTCTTAAAACTCATAGAATATAGAAACCCAGGTCCTTTAGATGGAATCTGAGCTATCCTCTCATCCTGCAGTGTCTACTAGTAAACTGTTATGTGCCAACAATATTATTAAAGGCTCTAGAGCTATATGATGTTTACCAGACAGACATGGTTCCAACTTTTGTTATATCAGAACAATTGAAGCACAATCATGTTGGAGGCATGGATTCCTGTAACTACATCAAAATTGATGATAGAGTAATAAAACAAGATCCATTCTGATAATGATGAGATATGAGAAGAAAATAGGTCCGATAATCCAGTCCTGGAATGATGGATCAGGCTCTGCCTCAGAAGAGAGATGACCAAATAAGACAGTGCCCACCCATGAAGAAGCATGACCAATAGACCCTGATGATGGAATAAAGTATTAAACTCCTCTCTTTTTCTTTGTAATTTTCTTGTGGTCAGACCAGGTTCTCAGTGAAATTTGTCACATGTATATAGCCCTGAAGTAGCTGTTGGAGGGAAATCCAGACCATGACTTCTCTATGGAAATTCTAGAGAAATGATTAGAACAAGGCCAGAGGTGGTTGGCCAGCCAAACAAGCAAACCTAACAGGGGAAGGCCTGAGGATGTGGAACGCAAAGATATTTGTCCCAAGTGACGCAACGTCACTTGTCCCCTCTCCATTGTGGCTGCTTTGGTCTTCCAGTAGCAGCACAGGAAGGAAGGTCTTCATGCAGCAAGGTTACTTGGAGGACCTGACTGGGCTTCCCGATGCAAGGCTAAGGATGATGCTCAAGGCAAAGTGGAATAGTTCAGCTCAAGCAAAGCCTGACAAAGGCCTGTTGTAGAAATGTGGAGCTGTGTGCAATGACTTTGGTCAAGTCACTTATTTATTCAGTGCCATCGAAAATAGAGTTAAAGATGGAAAACCGGGCATACTGGAAGAGGGCCAGTTGCACCATCAATAGAGAGAACAGAATGAAGTAATGTTTGAGTAAATGAAAGTCATGAGGAAGACCATTTTTACCAAAAAAAAGGGGGGAAACACATGATGGTGTGTTCTGATGACAGCAAAGAGGCCAGTGTTGTCTGCGGCACAGAGGAGCACAGGACAAAGTAACTGATGAACTGAAGAGGTCATGGAACCAAGTCATGTGAACGTCAAAAGTCACTACAATGTGTGTAATCAATCCACCAACATTCAGAACAGAAACTGTGTTGAACACCATCCCTGCAGGGTCTGCATACTTTCATCTCTGTGTTCACAGTACTTAGCATATTACCTACACCCTATAAATGCTTGGTAGATGAATCACTAGGGGTGAAAGGCTTTCATTAGGATGCCCCAACACACACAGTCATCACCTTCAGATGCTGCTTCCCTTCTTCTAAACTCCCACAGAACCTCCCAGCCCTAGAGACACCACCGATGAAATATAAGACTTTGTATGGTCATCACGTAAAGCTCCATCTTCTCCCACTCTGAAGGGAGACACCACATACCTCCAGAGTCCGCTTCATATCAAATTCTTAGGGAAAAAGTCTGGGACTGTTGGTCTATATGATCAAATTAAGCTGGAAATGAGTGTATTTATCTATAGGCTCTACCTCCAGGACTCCTCCCTTTGTGGCTCTGCATTAGCCTTCTCTGTCTAGCCTCCCATAGAGTCCCTTTAACACGCACCAAAGAGTTCTTCAGGAAGGAATTTCTTTGCAGAGACAAAACACACATACAGTATACTTAGTAAGCAGGGGTGCTCCGCTATGCACAGTCTATTCTCAATTGAAACAGTGTAACTCTACACACTAAATTTGAGGGCCAAACCTAGCCACCAGGCAAGGAAGGAACCAACACAGTGCCATTTCCCTGCCCCACCCCATCCCACCTCTGCCCAATCACAGTGCTGGGCAAGAACGTGTTTCACATTCTCTGAAAATCAGCGCCTCACACCTTTAATTAACTAGCTTTCAAGATAAGAATCTCACAACATAGCCCAGGCTGGTTTCAAACTCACTGAGGTTCCTGTCTGAGTCTCAAATTATTTTTAAATTTATCTTTTACATGAGACATACAAACAAATATTATATGTGTCAGGGAATTACCATGGGTTATCTGGATGCATGCATACCTCGTGTGTGCATGATGTTCAAAGCAGCTTATGACTAGATACCTATCTCGAACACTCTCCTCAAGATTTTTGAAATATAGAGTACATTGCTGCTATCTATATTCACCTGGTCCTCAATAGCACACAAGGACTCTCCATTCCCATCTGACTATAACTTAGTACCCATTGTTCAGTCCTTTCTCCCATCTCTCGCTGAATACCCCACTCCCCACCCGAACATCCTGTGATAGGCTCTTGTCTGCCAGATAAAAAGCACTATTGTTATACCTAGGAACTACATGTGACCAAGTAGGAGACTCACAGTGAAGCTTCATAAACACTTTTCAACTGACCAAAATTTATATTTCACTCCATGTTACTCTTAATGTTGCATTAACTCCCTCCTTCCCCACCTTTATTTCAAGTAAGCCCCCAGGTCTCCCTTTCCTCCGGCAGCCACTGTCCCAGAAGACTAAGGGAAGGCCAGCACTATCCATCTCTGAAGGTCACAGTGCCTTTGTGCCCAGAGTCAAAGGAAAACAAACAATGGGGACAGAGGAAAAAAAAAAAAACAACCCCACTCTAGAAAGTCAAATGCTTCTGAACAGAGCTGCTCGGGGATCAGCAGAGGTCATTATACTTCTTGAAATACACTTCTGTTTAGCACAAACCTCCATTCTTATGACCTCAGGAAAAAAAAAATTCAAATGCCTGCCCTGAGATTTCTGAAAATTGCTAGGGAACCTGTATTCTTTTCTCACCTCTGGCTCCAATTTCCTGCCCTCGCCGAATTCTTATTCTCTGCTCTCCATAATTTCGCACCTTCTTCACCCGGCCCCATCTTCTTCCCCTAAAAGCAATCATTTCTACAAGCATGGCACGTTAGCAGAATTTTTATTGATGGTTTTTAGGTCATGAAGGATGGGTTACATTCCCCCACCCACAGCAGGCAACCTAACATCTGATACTAGCCGTCCCATTTCTAAACATTCTCTGGGGATTTCTCACTGGCCATGCCTTCGTGTGCAACAGCAAGGCTTCTCTCTCCCAGTCTCCCTCAGGGATTCTCTGCACTCTTCCCTCACAGTATTTATCTTTCTCTCCTGCTCTGCATAGCTGGATGTTCAGTGGGACCAAAATCCTTTGGCATTAGCTTTCAAAGGCGGACGCGTTAATTCTTACTCGTCAGAACACAGAGAAAGAAACTTTTGTTTATCTTTCTAAGGTCACTTGCTCATTTGTCACATGTTCTGTCTTGCAGTCCTTTGGACTGTAAGCCTTCATTTATATCCCTAGTTAACACACAAACTGCCACATCTGGACCTTTGCTGCAAAGCAGTGGTGGTGTCACTGTCATTTTGTAGGTAATTGAGACTGTGGCCACATTATAACTGTTACAACGGCCTCTGCCACTGAGTGGTCTAACCCAGGTAGTTTTAGCCTGGGGTGGTAAGAATAAAGAAAATACACACCACTTCAAGTTATCTGTCAATCTCTCTAAACTATCTGCATCTTTGCGTGTTTTTTTCTCAAAAAAGCTCAGACATCACTTTTATAGACATCTCTAACTTTCTCCCAACCCTTCCATGCCCACCTCTGAAAATGTTTTAATCACTGTTTGGTAGCTAATGATCAGGGCCATGCTGAGTTCGGGATCAACATCACTGCCCAAGGTGGCAAGCTAGCCTTAAGCCAGATCAAGTAATCAGCAGCTTGTGAAAAGACCTAAATGTTCAAAAATACATGCTCTGAGAGTTGTGGAAAAATCAACAGGAGTTTTAAGAGCACAGAAAATAAAACGATAAAATCTTTTCTTTTCAGAGAGAGGGGAGGTTTTCAAATGTGATTCAATAAGTTGATGCCTAGGAGATAATTCGCAGCAACAGACAACAGACTTTTGAACAGACTTTTATGCCTCACATTCTGAAGAGCCTGGCCTTATACCTTTAAAATATTAGCCACAAAACAAAGATGAGTCAGATACCTAGATGTATTGAATCCACTGGAAAAGGATTTAGTTCACATAAAACAATTGCGACAAATGAACTCGGAGTTAAGTATGGATGGAAGCCCAGAGCCAATTAAAACTAAATGGGAAAGAGATTTAAGTCTGAAAATTGAAGATAAGGGTTGGCAATTATCCTGCCACCTAACCAAACACAAAACTGCACCACTCTGGGTGACTTGATGTATTTTTAATTATCATATCAAGCATTTGACTCTAGTTAGAGAAATGAAATTGACCGTGAGAAAAATAAAAGTCTACTTTGACCAATAATTCAGAGGGAAAATACCCTTCTGTCCACATGTTGTCCCTACACAAAGACCCAGATGTACACAGCCGTTCAAAGCCATTCAAAGCATATCATAAGTTGTACAGAAAGACTTCTCAGTATCTCCTGAGCTGTGTTTACCTCCTATTAATTCTCAATTGATTGTGGAAATATGTAGTTTTGCTTCACTTCCATGGTTAATGGTTTTATAGCAGATTACAGGAAAAGAAATGAGAAAGATCTTTAAAAATATGCTGAGTAACTCACACCATAGAAAACAACGCAGCGGTGAGGCTCCAGGCAAGAGGGACCCTGCCCTGGAGAAGGTCTTGTATTTTCACCAACACCGCTTCTTTTCTGAAGATGGTCTGAACACCTCTGCCACCCAGGACTAGCCTCTGGACTGACAACCCACTCCTGTATCGAATCCCCCTCCACACTCCCTTGGGGAAACTCTTTGCTTCTTTTGCACACTTCTTTGAAACAGAAGGCAGCTACATCTGAATGCCATGAAGGTTTGAAGGTTCTGACACACTGACATTAAGCCATGGGGAGAAGCTGCCCAATGGGAGTGCTTGGTTGCCCAAAAGAGACAAATCAATGCATCCAACCCTTCCTTACTGTGTAAATCTAATAGTTTTTGCATGATAGAGTACTGTTTCCCAGGAAGTGCCAGGTGTCTATATTCTTCTCTTTCTATTCTAACACAGGGTTCCAGAAATAGTCACAGTTATCCTAACATTTGCAACAGATCCAGGTAACCGTTGAAAAACATTTTGCAACATTAAACAGTTCTTATTACCCTTATATTTGTATTTGAGTAAACTGAGATAGTCATTTTCAGTACTGAGTACTGAAACTAAAGATCATTTTATTTTTATCAAAATGCTGAAATATGTTAATTAAGTTTCCAAAAAATTTAGTTGACATTTAACTAGAGAATTTTATGTTAAATGCTTGCAGGTAAAAGCTAGGCTTTAGCTTAATGGTAGCGTGCTTTACGTTCGATACGTCTCCTTCCAGGGTGATGGAGATGTGCTTAGACTTATCTACCCATCGAGTGCAACTTAAAGACCTTGGGAATTATACATAAATGAATATGAAACGCTGAAGAGCAAAGAGAAGAAAGCAGAGTTGTTGGAGTTATAAAGTAGTAACAAAAATAATTCTACGGTTGGGGCTCAGCACAACAGGAGGCATGAAGAACTGCATTAAAGAATGACAGCATCAGGAATGTTGAGAACCGCTGCCCTGGGGTTCATTATGTTTCATGGGTCTTGCACTTGGAGCTGGAGACACCAGCAACCAGGAGTAGAACGGTCTCAGACCAAAGCACCCTCAACCAACATTTCTCTCTCTACAGCCAAGCCCCAACAGTGGACCCCCTTAGCAAGTCGGAAACCTTACATGGTCATCACTCTGTTCCCGCCAAACACTAGAAAAACCAAACTGGTCTCACTTCCATTTGTGGGCAGCAAAAGCCAAGTGTGAACCAGGCTCTCCATACGTGAGCAATTGTAACAAGGTGCCCAGCACATCCATGGAGGAGTTTCAGAGAAGGTTAAACAGGGAGCCTGGACTTTCAACATAGCTGGCCAGTAATAAGTTTCCTATGCCTTCTGATCATGATGTTATAGGTACTAGTCTGAGACCCTAGACTCCCACCTCCATGCAGCAGAAACTAAAGACCTCCTCCATAGGCTCTGAGATAGCAACAATAGTGGCCAGCGGAGGTCTGGACCTTGACCATCCCCGAGCTATAATAAGGCCACTCTTCCTGCAAAATCAATGGAAACCATATATGAGGAAGCTGAGCTCCACATCAACCTGTCAGTAAAGAGGAGCAGCTCTCTTAGAGAACCACCTGGGCCTCACCTCCGCCTGGCAGAAATGAAACGTCTCTTCATCACTGCCATCATACCAAGAAAACCAAACAAAGTGTTCAAATGACAGAAACAAAAACAAACAAACCATGAAAATGTTCAGGTTTTGATAGAAAAATCAGTCACCGTACAACCAAGGAGATCGCCTACTGAACGAGAAAATGGCAATCAATAGAAGCTCACGCTGAGATGAAAGAGATATCACAATGCCCTGACAAGGACTTTTAGAGCGGCAATGATCAAAGTGCCCAGGGGCAACTACGAGCACATGTGGAACAAACAAAAATACTGAAAGGACCTGTAAAGGAATAAAAGATTGAAAAAGAATAATCAAACAAATCATAGGTCTCAAAATAAAAAATGAACCAGATAGATGTCTTTGTTGAACCTGATGATCGGGGTTCAATTCCCAGAATCCTCATGGTCAAAGGAGAGAACTAACTAACTCCTCAGGTTGCCCCCTGACTTCTACATATATGCTGTGGCTTGTGTGCCCCTCCCTCTCAGACAACATGAATAAATAAATGTTTGGGGAAACCACAATAACTCAAATTAAATGTTCAATAAATGAACAAACATTAAAGCAGGAGATGGAACAACAGAAATTACCTAAACTGTGCCACAGGAAAAAAAAATTAACTAGGAAGGGAAAGTAATTGTGTAGAGACCTGTGGGACCAAAACAAAAGATGTTCATTTTTCTTATTTGTTTCTTTGAGAAAGATCTCACTTTGTAGCCTCGGATGGCCTGGAATTTACTATGTGAACCAAGCTGGCCTTAAACTCACAGAGATCTGCCAGCCTCCAACTTAAAAGGATGCCACTATACCCAGCTAAGGTCTGGTATTTTTATCAGTGGAATTAAGAAGGAGAAGGATGATGAGCCTAACGAAGTATGCAAACAAAGTCTATACATACCGGCTGGCAGCACCCTGAGTTTGAAAAGAGACATACACCTACAGATGCAAAAAACTGAATAGCTTCAAGCAGGTTATGCCAAAGGAGTGGGTTGGAATTAAGCTCTGATAACTGAAGACAAAGGATGAGTTTCAAGTCATCCTAACTGAGCTCTGAAAACTAAAGAGAGGCGGGCTATTGAAAGGTTCCTGGAAACATATAAATAGAATGAGCTTCCTTCTATTTGTTGAATTTCTAAATTATTTCTGCTGGTAGCAGTAAACATTATTACTCTGATATGACTCTAAATGTATGCAGGGAGGGATTGCTTATGACCATTATGAGTGAGGAACAGCAAGGGAATAAGGAGAAGGTGACACATATGTATGCTTCACTCTAGTGAGTTAACTGACTTTGGTAAGCTGTATAAACACTAGACCTATTCTGACCTGCAGGGGAACCATTCCCAAAAGTGCCTGAAACCGTGAATAGGATTAAGCCCTATTTACATTGCGGTTTTTCTCTGTAGTGCATAACTACTTTCATTCATGAGTTAGATAGGATAGCAGAGTATTAACAGTCATAATAAAATAAAGCCATTATCACAATATCCTGGAAAGCTATGCAAGTGTGGTCTCTTCCTAAATATTTTATTGTACCGCCTCATCATGCTTGTGATGTGAGATGATACAACACCTACATGATGAGGTAAAGTTGGGAGAAGGTTGTCTGTGTGTGGCACAAGGTTAGGCTATGTTGAGCTCCTGATAAAAAAATCAAAGGGATCGTGTATGTCTGAGCTACAATGATGCTGAAGATTAAAAGTCAAGGAAGGAGATGATAATAGTTTAGGATCATTGTTAGTTGAAGGGTTTCATTTGTTTCACTTGCTGGCTTGCCTGTTCCTGAAATCTACTGGAAGGACATGGTAATGGAAAGCTGTCTCTTAGTAACTCACGGGAGTGCAGCTGTAGAGGGTGTAATCCTTCAGAGACCATACAGATGACTTTAGTGCTTGCTGTCCTCTATCCAAGAACCCTGTTTCATTGTTTTGTTCTTTAATGTCAGTGATGTTTACGTTACTGGCTCTACTTGAATTCCTTCTTCACAGTCACTTCCTCTTTCTCTGCAGAAGACTCTACAAGTTCTCCATTTCCTCACTTAACACTTTTTGATGGCCTTCAGTGTATTCTTTCACTTCGTCGAGCATGTTGACAAATCCTTCCCCACCAATTTGTCTTGCTGCATGAATGATTTTCCTCATTTTTTCCATCGACTCCCTAGGAAGCTTTGAAAGCATCCTTGACTCTGCTTCATAGGTCCTCCCAAAAGGTATTTGCTTCTTCTGCTTTAACTTACCCATTTGATGGATGTGTGTATTAGTCAGGGCTCTCTAGAGTCACAGAACTTATGGGTAGTCTCTATATAGTGGGGAAATTTGTTGATGACTTACAGTCTGTAGTCCAACACATCAACTATAGTCAGCAACAGCTGTGAATAGAAGTCCAAGGATCTAGCAGTTGCTCAGTCCCACAAACTAAGCAGGCAAAGAGAATCTTCCTTCCTCCAATGTCCTTATGTAGGTCTCTAGCAGAAGGTGTGGCCCAGATTTAAGGTGTGCACCACCAAGCCTGGATCTGGGACTTGCTTTGTCCCAGATGACCTTGAACTCAGAGGTCTCCTTGCCTGAGTCTCCTGGAATTCATAGTCACTATGCCTCAAGATCTCCATGCCAAGATCCAGGTTAGAAACTTGTATCTCCCAGCCTCAAGATCAGGATCACAGGTGAGCCTTCCAATTCTGGACTGTAGTTCATTCCAGATATAGTCAAGTTGACAATCAGGAATTATATTGGTTAATACAATGTGATTGGCTGAGAAATAGTGAATGATGTTCAGAACTGTAATATATTCAGACAAGAGATCTTTATCCAATGTTCCTAAGTATCTGGCAGACACGTAGCATTGACATACCAAATGTTCTGGTTAAGGAGATGAATCCATGAGGCTCTGCTTGGAGATACAAAATATATCAATTACATTCTCATTTTCATAGCACAGATTCAGAACGGCCAAAAGCATTATCCATTATGAATATGAATTTATATTCCAATTTCTCCAAGGACTTCTGAGTATTTTTTCCACTGGAATGAAGTACTGTTAGAATCATCCTATAAGCCAAATGTCTATTACCCATATTTTCTGATTTCCAGAACACAGAAAGGTAATTTTAGTGGTTTTGGGTGTGTGTGTGTGTGTGTGTGTGTGTGTGTGTGTGTGTGTGTATGTTATCTCCTCCATATGTTATAGCTGGTTTTGTTGTGTCCTGAAGCATTGCTACATACTATTGTCAGTCTGTTCCTCCAAGTTTAGTCCCCTGGTGCCTCTTTTACAGTTTAATGAATGTAGATCTATGGGGTATCTTCTTTTGAAGAAAGTCAGTTTAATCATAATTAAAGACTAGCTTTGGACAATGTTGTTTCCCTTAATTAATTTCAACATTGCTAGAAATGTGGCAACAGCTTCTTCATTGGCACTTACAGCTTTCCACTAATTTTCATTTTTCAGTCCAAGCTTGTGTGACTATCATATATATATATATATATATATATATATATATATATATATATATGCATTAAGTGGTTTGGTTTGGTATCGCTCATTTCAGGAAATCCATTTCTGAAGGTTTTGTAAAACGTATTTGGGTGAAACACATTGCCAACCATTGGGTTATACTTCAATGACTTCCCCACCTTATCTAAGCTCTGTTGTGCTTCAGTTATAATTTTCATAGTTTGAGGCAAAACAACAAAGCTATCACAAGTTTCTTTTCCCTCTTTAATATTTCACAGAATATTTGTTCTTAGTGATGATCTTAACCTCAACACCCTTTTTCTACCCTTATTAAGTCAATAGTTTTCACTTAAAGGAGATACATTGCAGCTGTCAGCATCATTAGTCTTGTGTTGGGGGCCAATGTTGAGCAAAGTAAAAGTTACCTGAGCTCAAGCATCAAGGAACAGCAACTGTCAATTCCATAGCCATTAGTCGACTAACAGGAAGCACGCGCAACAGAAATACACTAGATGAATGAATCTGTATTCTGAGTAGGACAAAGAAAGACACACAGGATCTCACCATGATATCAAGAACAACATGGAATTTAAAACTTATGAAGATTGATTTCAGGAATTTTCCCATGTGATATTTTCAAATGTGATTGATCAGAAATAAACTGAAACCTCAAAATATTGAAATATGATAAAAGTAATAGGGGACTAGTATATATAATGTTATCCCTAACACAGCTATATTTAAAGCTACACAAAGTAATATACTCAAATGCAAAATGAACAAGTAAATAAAATGGAATTCTAAAATTGTTCAACTAACTCACAGGAAGGCAGGGAAAAGAAAACAGAAAAATCTTTAAAGTAGAACAAAGAGAAAAGTAACATCATACTCTGGTATGATCAATAATTATATTAACTATAAACAGCCAGAATATGTAAGCAAAAAGACAAATATTGGGAAAGATAACTAAAAAGGTGACTCAAGTATGTGCTGAGTACAAAAATCTCACTCCAAAGTTCACAATACAGTCAGAAACATAAAAGATGCGGAAAGGACTGTGATGCAAATATTAAATAAATAAAATTTGGGGTGGCCATGTTAGTACCTGCCAGAGTGCAGAGTAAAAAAAGAATGTGAGACCCAAAGAGGGCCCTGCATAATTATAAAAAATGATGCTTTCTCTAAGAAGACAGAACAACCCTAAACATATATTCACTAAGCAGGAGAGCCACAAACTATGTGAAATAAAAGCTGATAGATCTATGGAAAACCAGACAAACCTGTAATTATAATTATAAAGTTGTACTTCCTTCTCGGCAGTGTTTAAAGGCCGCACAGAAGACCATCAAGCATATATAAGCTTATCTAGACCATCAGCCAACAGAACTTAAGTGACAATGATGGAGCACTTCGCCCAACAAGAGCAGAGTATGAACTCTTTCTGAGTGCGTACAGAACACACAGCAACATAGATCAGGTCCTGCACCATCAAAACAAGCCACAACAAGTTTCAAAGAATTTAAATCACACTGAAGGTTTTTAGCACAGTGGTCTCTAAGTGGACTTTGATAACAGAAAAAGTGGTGGGATTTTTTTTTCTGAACACCTGGAAATTGAACCAGATACTCTTAAATAACTGTTGGGTCAATGCAATTTGAAGGGAAAAATTTTAATATATTTACAGGAATGAAAGGCATAATATACTAAAACATAAAGAGGAGCGTTGAAAAGTGCACTCTACCACAGAGAACAATAGTAGGAAGAAGAGGTCATAAATCAATAATCTCACCCCTACATCTATGACCCCCTTTTAACAATTAGTGATATAGCGTAAAGTGAGGAGGAGAAAGGAAAAACAGCAGAAATAAGTGAAAACAAGATAGAAAAGTCAGTGACAATTACATTTCTCTGGAACTGGCAAAACTCTAATAAAACCAGCAACAACAACAAAAGTAAAAATGGAAAGAGACATCAACTACCAGTGTCCAGATGGTATAGAATATTGTTACAGACACAGTAGACATTAAAAATCATAAGTAAACCCCATAAATAATTCTATATGCTTAAATTTAATAAATCAACTCTTCAAAGCACAAACTGCCATCTATAACCCACCCCGCATGAAACAGGTCACTTCACATCTGCGGAAGTATAACAAGTTGAATCTATAATTTTAAAATTTCCAAAAGAGAACTTTCCAAGCCCATATCATTCCACAGGAGAATTGTACCAGCTGTTTGATAACAGATCAATACCAATTCTACACAGAAACTAGAAGAGAAGCAAGCCTTTCCCAGCTCATTCCCTGAAGTCACTGCGGCCTGATTCCACCACCTGATAAAGAGAGCACAAAAACTGAGAAAAGAGAAACTGAAAACCACCATCCCTCGTGGATACAAACACAGAGCCCCAGAAAAAAAATAGAACTCATGAATAGATAACAACCCATTATACGCGGTAACCAAGTAGAGTTTATTCCAGCAACGCAAGCCTTCTTCCACATTTAAACAGCAATACAACTGCCATTTTATTGAGCTATCGTAATTCCTAAGTGTTTTCTAAACACTTATCTTCATACCTACAGATAAGTATAGTGCCCAACCCCCCACCAAAGAAGCTTCCCTTTGCAACAGGGACTACTACAGAAAACCACGCTAGTCAGAATGGGTAGAAAAAGTGGTGGTGGGGTGCTTGACCCCAGAGGATACATCTACAACACAACCCCTGCGCCTAAGGACCAGATAATAGCGTGAAAGATACAGTAGAAGGATGGTAAGAACCAAAGCACCAGGAGATCTGCACCAGGAGATCTGCTCTGAGATTGTGTTGCCTGGAAATAACATGGAAGCTATACCCATGATACTTCAACGGTATGGCTGCCTAAGCAAGACCTGGACAAGGACAACACCACTATACATGCTATCATGAAAGGGGGAAATCTCACTGGACCCCACTCCTACATGAGGAACTACAGTAACTGAAGAATCCTGGGAGCATGAGAAGGAACCTTCCTCCAGGACAGAGTCCTTAAATTGGTTATCCAGTAGCAAGTGGCCAGCCCTGATCATGTGCCTGCAAGCAACAACTCAGCAGGCTGTATTTACATATTAGTTATATTATATTATATTATATTATATTATATTATATTATATTAAATTATATTATATATTAATACTTAAAGGTATGTGGTGTGTGTGCATGCATGTGCATGTGAGAGAGAGAGAGAGTGTGTGTGTGTGTGTGTGTGTGTGTGTGTAACAATAATAAAGAAGAGGGCAGGAACGACTTAGGGGTGGGAGGATTGAAGGAAGAAAATCATATAATACGATAAAGATTCTCAGGAAAATGGGAAGAGAGAGTCATTACCCCAGCTCCGTAAGAACACGTACCAGCACCCTACAGCAAACCCTGTACTCAGTGTGAAAACCCTTAAGATCCCAAGCCTGGATGCTATGTCTGCCCATGATGCTTATTCACCACACTCTTGAAAGTAAAACGACAAAGGAAATAAAAAGCACACAGAGAAAAAATGATGAAATGCAAAAATAAAACTGACTCCATTTGTTAATTAAATCCTTGCCTACATAGACTATTCCATGGAAACCCTAAAAACTAATAAACAAAGCATCCTAGAACTAACATGTGTTTACAAATGCCACAGGACTCATGATCAACTTCATTACATTTCCTAGCAATGAACTCATGGATACCTTGATTAAAAATAGCACACCATTTACACCAGCCCCCAAATCACTTAGCTGTAATCAGATGTCAATGAAACATAACATGTATAGGATCTGTGCCCTAAAGCTTAAATACTAATAAAGTAATGGAAAAATCTAAATAAAAAGATATACCACACACATGATTTAGAGCACTCAGAAAGAAAAACAAACAAAAAAACCCCACCAATTTCTCCCAAATATTTAGATTTTGCACAAATCTTGTCAAAATCTCAGCAACATTTTAAATGCTAACTAAATTTTCCAAAAACTAAAGGAGAAAGGCAAAGGAAATTCAATAACTAAAACTGCTTTTGAAATAAAATAATAAAGCAGGAAGAATCAAACCAATTCATTCTAATCTACAACTACTAAGTTAGTGAGAACGGATGGAGACAGAGAGAGAGGATAGGAGGGGGAGGGAGAGGGAGAGGGGGAGGGAGGACATGACAGGAAGCCTAGAGACAGGCATGCACTTACATGCCAACTCCTGCTTGATAAAGTTGCAAAAGTAATTCAGAAAAGGGTGAGCTGACCAATATAGATATGAATGCTCACAGCCAACCACTGTACTGAGCACAAGGACCCCTTTGGAGGAGTTAGGGAAAGGACTGAAGGGGTTTGCAACACTATAAGAAGAACAACAATATCAACTAACCAGACTCCCCAGAGCTTCCAAGGACTAAACCACCAACAAAAGATTGCAGATTAAAGGACCCACATAGCAGAGAGTGGCCTTATCTGGCATCAGTGGGAGGGGAGGCCCCTGGTCCTGTGGAGGCTCAATGCCCCAGTGTAGGGGGATGCTAGGGTGGTGAAGTGGGAGAGCACCCTCATAGAAGCAGGGGGATGAGGAATGGGATGGGGGTTTGTGGAGGTGAAAACGGGAAAGGGGATAACATTTGAAATGTAAATAAATAAAATAACCAATAAAAAGAAAGAAAAAGAAAAGAAAAGGAATTTGTACAAACGGCCCAGGAGCAACTGGACATACATAAGCAAACAAACAAAAGCTCACCCCACCTATCACTCCTAGTTTAAAAATCAACTCAAATGTACTCCAGGCTTAAATAAAAACATAAACCTATACTTTTTTGGACAAAATGGGAAGGGAAAATGTGATCTAGGACTAAGCAAAATAATAATAATAATTAAACAGGAGGAATGGAGAGAAAGAAGAGGAACAAAGAAACCAATAGACAGAGCCATCTTAGGCTGGAGTTCTTGGTCCATAGCCTTACACTTAGACTGGACACCAAAAAGTACCATGCAAAATAGAGTCGGATTTTTCAGAATGAAGGCGTGACATGAAAGGAGATGTGCATCTGCATGCGAAAGGCTGACATAAAGATTCCAGTACGGATGGCAATGTTATTTTGGCTGTAGTAATGTCTTTGTTCTGATTAGTTATGTAAGATATTACTGACAGAAGAAAACAGGTCAAGGATGAGTGAGTTCTTTCTGTGACACTCTTATACCTGTGTAATTATCCCAACACATCAAACTGTAAATTATATTCATTTATTTATCACTTGTATTTCTTTTCAAATGTGATTACAAATACTTTAGGAACAGTTCTTAATAACGTACATGAAAACAATGTTAAATTTTCAATTGTTAGCCTTTACTTCTATTTATGTCTTCGATAAAAATATATTCAAATGTTATCCCTGTTCCACAGCCTTGCACACCAGCCCAAGTCACCCTTCACTGATGTCCCCCCCACACACACACACCTCCCGCTCTCCATCCTGGACCCCTCGAACTTCTTTAATGTATCCTGCTGGCTTGCGCTTCTCTGCTGGTTGACTCTGCCTCACAAATACCCTAAAAGCAACTTTTCATCACTCCAAACCCATCTCCTCTGGGAATTCTCAGTCTGTCCCTCCCTAAAGGGCCAACACAAAAACCCGTCTTCACCTTGCCTCTGTGGCTATGGTGTTAAATTTTGGTTTTGGTGCCCAACCCTTGATTGCTTGTATGTCTTCCCTGTCTTCATATCCATGAGCGCTTTGAGGTGTGTGACTGTTTTCCACCTTTGCACTGCCAACACTTCAAATGATACATATGAAGTGATCAGCAAATGCTGCCGACATGGCTGAACTCCAGCCTCAGATTTCTCCATCTATTTGTTTCTTTGTTCCTTTTCCTTCTCACCATTCCTCCCATTTAATTAAGTTTTTACTTTCCTAAAGTCTCTTGGATTCCTTTGAAGGACTAATGTAGAATAAATATCTCATTTCACTCAGTTGTATGCATACAAGCCTAATAGGCTCCCGGGATATGCAGTGTGCATTTTCACACATTCTTTAGACATATGGAAGAACTCAAAGCTGACTGATGAATGAATGAAAAATTAAATGGATGACCACCACATACCCCAGGTATTACATAAAAGCTATTGTTTGCTTTTCTCTAGGACCTTGGAGAAATAAAGACAGATGCTAGATGGAGAGTCAAAGAGCCACACCAAACTCATAAAACATAAAGAACTCCACAAAACAAGAGCATGAAGAATGAGCATGTGGCCAGAATCATGAAGGTCTGTGCATAGCTTCTGAGACTAGATTCAGTCCTGTGGATTGTTCTTTATGACTAATGGAAGGAAGGAGAACGGGAAATCATCACATCATCTCCAGCTGCCTAGAAAGGGTCTCAGTGTGAGTCCTATTCCTCACGAATACAGAAAAGTAGAGACAGAGATATGTTAGAACCATCAAATAGAACATTAAGTTTTACAGAATCTCAGCCTTGATAAATTGATAACATACCTTCAAATGTAATGAACCCAGATGTTTGCTTTTAATAGCATTTGAATGGTTTAAAATAGTACATAGTGAAGAGTGTAAGCTTTAGCTGTCTGGGCCTGAGTTCAAGCCCTGGCCCGACCCTCTGAGACCATAGGATACTGTAAGCTCTGAATCTCTATCCTTGAGTATAAGGTATAATATCAGGGACTGGGAAGATATCCCGACAGTTAAAAATACATACTGTTCTTGTAGACTGGCCCTAGCTCAAGTTGAACACCCATGTTAGGAGGTTCACAACCAGTTTAACTCCAATTTCAGGGGAGCTGGTGCCTCTGGTCCCCATGGGCCTTCCACACACATGCACATACCCATACACAGATCTATACAGATACAAAAGCTTTAAAAACACTAGAAAAATTAATCTTTAAAGTGTGTTATAAGAGCATGCGCCTGCAGGATGTGTAAGAAGCAAAAAGATTGATGCCTGTCAATTTCAGGGTATAATGCCCAGCATGTGGTAGGCATAAAAATTATAGCTGGCCCTTCCCTCATCAAAGTCACCAATCTCTAGGTTATAAACTTCAAAACACTTTCATGTGAAATAATTCTTCTTTCTGAAACTGCATTAGAAGCAGAGTTATAACACCAGGAGAATACTTAGGGAAAGTATGATATGCATGAAAAATGTTATGTTAGACACCCTGCAGGGCTCTCAATAAATACTTGTGGACTGACAAATGTGTTGTCAGTGCATAAAATCATATAGATAGAAAGGGATAACTGCATAAAAAGGTAATTTGGAATCCACACAGGATAATGATTACACTTCAATAAGTATTTTACTTTTTTGAAGCAGTATTAAAGGAAACTGGAAGTCATTTTTTTTAAATCAAGTTTTCTTTTGCAACTGCAAGTTGATATGAATGCCTATAGGCATAAAAGCACAGTGTCCAAAGTGCTGATGTCTTGCTGACAAAACTTTTAGGTTAGAAGCAAAGGTACTATATGTATCCAGAGGGGTGTGTGTGTGTGTGTGTGTGTGTGTGTGTGTGTGTGTGTGTGTGTGAAATCTTCTTCTGGTGTCTGTGACTAACTCTTTCCAAATGACAGAGAAAGAGCCTGACTCACTATGAGCCCATAACTGAAGACCCTGATGGAAGACCTTCTAAAAACCTCTGCATCCTGATGACAAAGTTCACCTTATGAGTATCTGCTCCACTTCCAGGCCCTGCAGAAGGTTCTGGGACAGCCAGCCAGATGGAACATGATCCTGTCCTCGTGTAGCAAGATGTAAACAAGGAGTATCTAGTCATAGTAGAGTTATTGACCCGGACACACAATGGCAAAGAGAATGGTTGGGTTACCTAAAGCTCTAAGAAAATACTTCCAGAAATAGGAAACAGTTGAGCTGGACCCTAAGAAACTAGTGAAGCCAACAAGCAGTAACCGAAGTTTGCACAGGAATACAGCTCTGCCACAGGCCCAAATAACAGGATGAAATCAGAGTTGCCATGGACTGGGCTCAGTGGGCCCTCCTCAATCTGTATGAATCAGGGTCTCAAGCAGATGGGCATAGAGTCGGCAAGAATGGGGTGACAAACAGACGCAACACGAGAGAGTGTGTTGAATTCTGAATGTAATGTCCAAATGAAAACTGGACTTTTTTATACAGAAGAATAGCAAGAAACCAGGCGAACACATCGGCCAAGTTACAGTGACACAAAACAAAAGGAATGCATACATCAAAAGATGACTGGGACCAGGCCAGGTTTACCACCTAGAATGGAACCAGGTGTAATGTTACTCTGTTGTTTAACCCACCACCAGAGGTTCTTAGTAAATACCTGATTATGCTATTCTTTTGGGCCTTGAGAGAGCTAGCACCAGAGAGGTCTGCTCTAGCAAACCTTTTCATGAATAATGCAATACCACAACCCCCTTATTTCTTAGACCTTGGTAAATTCTTGCATATGAGTGTAACTTGGCTGTTCTTTTAAGTATCTGTAGGGAATCTCCATTTGTCAGAAGAATTCACCAATAAGCAATGTAGTCAGCTATGCCTGTCTGTAATGAAGAATCTAAGTATACTTTGCTAAGCTTGCCCTGAGATTATTAACTCTTATCCAGTAAAATGCTGTAACAAAGCAGGCAAGGCCCTCCGCGATATTGCAGGGACAAATCTGGGGCATTCTAGCTATGGGGATGGCAAGGTTCCAGGAGGCTAAGTTTCCTTGAAACTCTGCCTCATGTGTGCTTCCAGGCCCTTAAGCCTACCAAGCAGACTGCACTGGAGTGGACATAGCACAGAGTAATTCATAAGAACCGAATTGTTTTCAAGGAAGATATAGTGTATACATGGAGCAGCATGAATATACTGTACACTCCCTGTGAAGATGATGGAAAACCATACTACAGTGGGGTGATATATGGCCCCAAAGTCCCATAACCTTTAGTCTCTATTCTGTAAGTTCATTAGGTTCCTCTAATTTTTTTTCAATAAAATATCCAAGGATGGTATTGGTTATAGGTCACTAAATAGGCCTCTCTCATCAATTCCTCATTCCTTGTAGGTTCTTCGATTCATATGAAACAGGACATCCAGATTACACAGATCTTGGAGATGAATGGGAAAGATGAAGGTCAGAGAGAGCAAGGAGTTCAATTGTCCATCATAAGCAACTTGATAGCCAAGAAAAATAACCAACATCCTGGAAGAATAAAGCCTTTGACGTTGTCAGAAAACCTGGGATCTTCAGATGGCATGTGAACCAGTTCTGCATGTTACGAAACCTAAGAAATAGCTTCCCCTTTCCACAGTGTGAGAAAGGACATTTTCTCATAAAACACAAAGGCAGTTTTGCCAACTCAGGCAGAGATCTACAACACCATAGATCATCTTATGCCATGAAAATAGTCATCATTCCACACACGGGCTTCCACAGAAGGCATTACTAGGGGACCGCGATTTTCCCAGGAAACCAAGGAGAAAATTAGCAAAACAAAAGAGTGAAACTATTCATTGTCCTCTTTAAAAGAATGCTCTTTTTTTATTTACAGAGACACTTACACAGCCATATTTATTGAAACATTGTTCACAATAACCAAGTTATCAAATCAGCTTCATGTGCCCATCAACAGATGAATAGATAAAGAAAATGCTGGATACCTGCACAGTGGAGTACTATTTAGTGGTAAAGGGGAATTAACTCTTGTTGTTTGCAAGAAAATGAACAGAACTGGAGTTCATTGTGTCAGGTGAAATAAGCCAGACTCAGAGCATATTTTCTTTCATGATAAACCTTGGTTTAAAAAGGAGACAAGCATGGAAGTAAAACTTTGGGGAAAAGAAACCATCAGGATGGGGAAGGGGAGAATTTAGGGATGAATATAATCAAAATATGTTATACACATATCATAGTTAGGGTTTCAAGTGCTGTGATAAAATACCATGACCATAACCACTTCATCTGAATGGATTTACTCAGCTTACAACTCTCAGGTCACACTCCATTGCTGAAGAAAGTCAGAACAGGAACTCAGGCAGGGTAGGATCCTGGAGGCAGGAGCTGATGCAGAGCCCATGGAGGAGTGCTGCTTACTGGCTTGCTCCCCACGGCTTGCTCAGCCTTTCTTATAGCATCCAGGACCACTGACTTAGAGGTGGTCCCACCCAAGATGAGCTGCCCCACTACCTACATTAATCATCACTCAAAATGTACAGCAGGCGTTTCCCACCTGCCAGTTTGGTGAAGGTGTTTCCTCAACTGAGGGTACCTCATTCCCAGTGACTCCTGCCTGTGTCCGGCTAACATAAAAACTAGCCAGTACAGCATACGTGAAGTGTCATGATGAAGCTCACTGTTCTGTGCAATTAATACATAACAACAACAACAACAATAAAATAAGCACGTGTTTGAGGCATTGTAGAAATATCCAGTAGCTGAGTTAAAACTACAACTTCAAATGTTTTCTTCTCAGTTTTGTGTCTTATGCTTGTCACGAAGTAGTTACATGTCTTTTACAGGGTCACATTATTTCTCTGGGCTTTTAATGTTTCTTCTATAAAATGAAGAAATAATCAAATGAACTCCAAAGTCAATTCTCATTCTGACTGTTTATAATTATGTTTTGATTTTTTTTTAAGCCAAATATCTAGTTATCTCAAACCCTTATTCTGACTAATAATCAATTGTCTAGGGCTTTAGAAATCTTCCAGAGCACAGGAGTGGTTGCAGATCCAAACAGCTTAGTGCTGGATGGGCCCCTGGTTAGTGTCTTTGCCCTAATTTGCTAATTTCGTTAGATGCATTGCAGTCAAGACAATGGCTGCCTCACAAAGAAGTTAACTCAAAATCAACATCTCTTTTGCTCTCTGTGGTTTTGCTTCCTTCCGGAAATAAAATTCAGGGCTGCAGATGGGGCCCAGGACAGCAAACACTCATACTGAACTCAGTACAGTTTCCTTTGCTGGGGGATATCAGTAAACACCATGGAACGGCTGCTTTTGTGTGTGTGTGTGTGTGTGTGTGTGTGTGTGTGTGTGTGTGTGTGTCATCAGGCAAAAAGCACAGCTGGAATGTTCTCCACTGGAGCCCCCTAGCTTTTGCTGCAATCAATGAAGCACTGGCCTAAGACTGTGAGAATCACCCTAGAGAGGTGGTTTGGGTAAAACCCCAGATGCGGTTTGAGCCTCAGTGGAACCCATGGGGTAGGGAGTGAGCCAGTTGGCCACAGGTGCAAGACCACAGTTTCACTGAACCAAGCAGCAGCACCTAGGGACCACCTTCCCCAAGAAGCAGGAGTGAGCCTTGCCATTGGCCCACTTTTTTGACTTGAGCTCTCCAGGCTTCAGCATCTTCATCCATAATATCATACTGACAATAGACTCAAATAACAAGGGTTGGCAGAGGGCTATTAGATAATACAAAACACTAAGGTAAAATGCCTGGCATACCTCCAGCACAGAGCCTCACTGGAACTTGAAACAAAAGTGAAAACCCGTGATAACGATCCAGTCTTTTCTTATATGGTTCACTATTTGTTCTCAGTGACTTTTGTGCACTAGTTCTGATCTTTTAAATGTGTATCTATTTTTATGCGTGTGAATGTTTTGCCTGCGGGTATATCAATGCATCATGTGCATCTCAATGCCTGAAGAGTCCAGAAGAGGGTGTTGGCGTCCCCAGGGAATGCAGGGTTGTGCTGTGTGGTCTTTGACAACTGACTGAACTTGAGTCCTCTGAAAGAAAGAGCAACCAGTCCTCTCTGAACCAATTCTCCAGCCCCACTAATTCTGATTTTTAAATATATTGCACAGAGCCTGGGGCTATAGCTCAATCTTAGGAAAAAATACCACCTAGTGTGCTAGTATAAGCAAGGCCCCCGAGTTCAATCTCTAACGGTAGAAAGAACAAACAAACAAACAACAACAACAAACCAGCAAAGTTCATTGTATTCGGTGCTAAATTTTTGTTTGTTTGTTTGTTTGTTTTTCGTTTGTTCTGGAAAAGAGTCTCAAACTATCCCTACTGATCTTGAGCATCTGATTCTCCCACTCTCTCTCTCCAGACTGCTATAATTACAGACATGCCCTTACCATGCCCAGAAGCTTCTAACATGTTCACAGTACCCACAGGAAGTCCACACAGTCTGCTCCTTGATTATCTCATGCCTTATCCTAGTCATTGTTCCATTTCCCTGTGTCCTGTTTTTTTTTTCAACTAATATGTGCAATCATTAATGAAAGAATTTATGACATATGTCTTTATCCTTAAAACTGGCGAGTATGTAGAAGTTCAAGTAGGCACTTGCCTGCAGATTGCCCGAAGCCTACGGTAGACAATTTACCACTCTGCCATCCCCTGTTGCTTCATGGGTTTGAAAGTTTTGTTTCATGATCCTAGAGGGTAGGGATGCCACCTGGCATTTGTTCTGTGCCATCTCTGACACAGAGCTTTGGGCCAGAAATCAAAGAACTGGCAGAAGTCTTTCAGTTCTGCTAATCCCACCTGCTCACTTTCCAGATAAGTCATTTGATGCCCAAAGAGGTCCCACAGTGGTGGCCAAATCAGTGAGATGGATCTAGAATGTTCTTCCAGGTCTCATGAGTTCTTTCCATTCCAGCACTCAGATTTTCTTTTTTATCTCTACTCAAGCACAGAGTTTTACATCTTTAAAAAAAAAAAAAAATCAACAAATAGTATAGATCATTGGTTTCTGAAACTAAATAAATATTTGCTTAAAGTGGAACAGTGAGTTCTTGCCCTGGAAAGTGTATGTGTATTTACTAACTACCTGTACATTCTACCTCAGTAACTAAAAGAATAGTGCTGGATTTGAAGATAGGCACCTTCAAATTTGATTCCTGGCGTCACTGTTTGCTAATCATGTGACTGTGAGTAAAATTGAGCTTTATATGTAATTTGCTTCACTGAAATTATGACTGTAATAGAGGTAACTAAAATTATGAGGCATTACATTAAAAAAAAAAAACCAACTCTTTGTTGTGAATGTTTGGGAAGGGTACAGTGGATTCCTGTACTTACCTGTGCAGCTGTTCTGTAGGTCTAAAATTACTCCCAAGATTTAAAAAAAAAAAATAATAATATGTCACGGTTCTTGTGGGTTTTTATGTTGGTGAAGAGGGTTTTATTTGGCATGTGAGGATAACTGTTACTTTTCTCTCCCCAGAAAAGAACACAGGAAAAAGAGTAACTATTTCCAGCCTTCCAAGAGAGGTCAAGCAAAAGACGGTGGCCAGCTTCTCTCCTGTCACATTACATGCTGAGAAAGTGAGACTGGGAATTGCACTCTCTAGTCTACAAGATGAGCATTAGAATGCCTCTCTTGAGCATTCCTGTGGGGAAAAAGACACAGTGAGACAAAAAGTGGACTTCCTCAGGGGCCTGATACACGGCAGTTTCCTTCTTAGGACATTCCACAGGTGGCTTAGTCAGCCCCATTGAGAAGATGCTGCTGGTGGGACCTCTACAGAGGATAGCATGTGCTCCGCTGACTTCTTCATATAGCTCCTATTGAGGAGCTGTTGGGTGACTGAGCCCCCTCCTCCTGCCCCGACAGTGAGCGCTGGCCTCTCCACAGCCACTTTTAGAAGATAGCTTGCACTCTGTCCAGTCCCCTGCAGGCAGCTTGGTCCCTGCACTCCATTCTAAAAGAACCGCTTATCCTCCACTATTGGAGAGACAAGCAAATGTCATGCTGGCTGCCTTGCTTTTCAGTTTGAAGTGCAAGAGAATCTGAAGCCACTGGTGGCTGAGTATAGAGACCCAGCCCCACAGAGCCATACGGAGCAGAACTGCTCATTTCTAGAACCAGCTTTTGCTCCCTTTGGCGGACCAGAACGGCTGACATGAAAATTAACTTGACATCCTTTGCTTCAAGAAAACAGTTGTAGTAATTAGACCTTGTCAGTTTGTGACAGTGTAGGCTTTGCCTGGTGTTCTGAATAAAGATTTGGGAGATAAAAAAGAAATCAAAGCTGGGCGTGGTGGCGCTTGCCTTTCATCCCAGCACTCGGGAGGTGGAGGCAGGCGGATTTCTGAGTTCGAGGCCAGCCTGGTCTACAAAGTGAGTTCCAGGACAGCCAGGGCTATACAGAGAAACCCTGACTCGAAAAACCAAA